>NC_134702.1:243370090-243592590 GCF_043290135.1 Rhipicephalus microplus
GTTGGTTAGTTATTATGCAATAGATGACACAATCACCGACAAAGAACCTGATTGTCGATCTATAGCAGGGTGAGAGCCCATGAACATATGTGAGAGTAAGGGTCCAAGGCTCGGTGTTCTCTTTTGTGCGCTGACAATTATTGTGTGTGCCTATAAGAACTAACTTCAGAATTCTACCGCTGCGGTGTGCGGGGCGTGTAGCTACGCTGACTTCGTTAGCGAAAACCAGCGGTCGAGCGTTGAATGAAAACGTTGCCAACACAATGAGCAAATCTTATTTTATTTTTAGTAACCGAACCTGTATTAGACAGTGTGCAGAGTTGCTATACGCCCATTGCCATGTCACACACTCTCCAGAATGACGGTCTCCTGGTCTAACAAATCGATCGACTGCGCTCTGACATTTATATGACAGTTTGTTACGATAGCTTCTGCTGCAATAATCTCCAGCAACATTTTTTCCCTTTGTGCCTTGTCGAAACAAAGTAGAAAGCAAATTCAGTACAGCGGCATTCCTTACAATGAACAGGCAAGTGGCCATCCAAGGTACTGTGTACATTCAAACTATGCTCTCTAACCGAAAAAACCTAGCCGCGAAGAAGAATAGGGAGGATGACATGAGTGGAGACATCAAAGACGCCAACAGCTCAGCGGCCAAGGCGGTTTTTAAAGTATCACAAAAGCGCGATAATAGAATATGGTTCGATGTTGCCCAGCTGATGCATCAATGTGAAGTCTTCGATCGTTGTCGAAAAGCAACGCTGCTGGTTAATGGTTAGTGCTTGGACTTTTTAGGGAATTACTATACCCATCATTATGATGTAAGAATGATAATAAATAAATTTTAAATACCGTGTTTTAGGGAATCAGAACCAACTACCAAACCCTGCGTCGCTCGGCATTACTTTTACTCTGCACGTAACACGATTATCTACTGAAAAACTAACCTTGAGTGTTCTCTAGGATGTGTAATTGTTTGTGCTGAACTCTTTCTCGCAGACGCTGAATTATGACCTTTCGTCTTTTCCAAGTGTCAAGGCATGGTACGAGTGGATGGAAGCCCGGTTGTCCACGGTGAACGAAATCAATGTGGAAGGCATTGAACAGTTCCGGGCATGCTTCGGAATGCAGTGAGATCCCGAATTTGAAGATTTTTTAAGGCAAATTTGTAGCTGTTGCTTTGAAAAGTGTTCAAATAAAGTTGTGAGAAGTTGTGTAGTTTGAAAAAAACTGTTGTGAAATCACAGGTTGACATTTAAAGCATGGCAGCGCTGAACACCAGAGTACAGTCGTGGGACGAGTGATGCGAAAATCTTCATCGCCTGAGACCTCACAAATTCAAACATACGTGGTGTGACGTAACGCCACATGCTGACGTTGTAGCGCCTTCTCCCAGGCGGGGACGTTTGGCATTGACACGTGAAGCAGTGGATGCAGTTTCCTGCTGTCTTATATATACATCGACCGAGCAGCGAAAGATACTACTTTTCGCCTGTTTGTAGAATTGTTTTAAAGTTTCTTGGGGTTTCGGCTGGTGCACAACAGTAACCGTAAGGTCACGTAGCTTTTGTGGGAGGAAGACGATAGAGTTTTAGTATTTTACTAATATTTACTAACTCAGCGGAGGAAGCAGGCAGATGCATTGAATTCGCGAGTCATTCTTAGCCTTTCGACAAGGGCTCCTTATTTTCATATTTTATATTTTTAGGTAGAAATCAGCGTTTATCATACTTTATTTTTTTGTAAACCTCTACGTCTCGAAAACTTCTGCGTTTAAGTTTGCAAAAAAGGTTGTTCTAATGTCTTCTTAGTATTATAATTATCAATTATATGCATGTAATCGCTGCTGATCATGCTGTTTCTTCATCTTTCCAAATTTTTTCAATTGCTGTTATTAGCCTGCTAAAAAACTCTTGTTCATTGCCACCTTAGATTTGCCAAACTGTGTTTTGAGGGAAACAGGAGCTAGCCAAGATGCTTCTCAGCGTTATCTCAAAGCCTCCTTGATCTTTATAAAAAAATGAGAAACCTATATTATTATTATTATTACAAGATTACTAATAAAATATAATAATAATCAATCAATAATTTTTTGATGTGCCCTGAAATAACCTTGAGGTCCTTGTGCAGCGATACGCAAGAATAAAACAGAGCAAACAACAATAAATTACAGACACTCTTCGGCAAAATCAAATAAAGTGAAAAAATCACCGAAAAAAATTAGCACAAACTGGGAAGAATAAAAAAAAAGGTCCCGTATGTGCATGTTACACTTCAAATGTCGTCGAAATAAGACAATCTTGCGTCGGGAAAGAGTGAACAAAACGTTTATTTGATGTTCTGCGCAAGAAAATTGGTCAATGGTATTCAGGTGCTGCGTTAGAATGCCTCGAGTGCGCAGCGGAGGCGAACGAGCGCATCAAGTCACGTCACACGTGAGACATGAGGGCCATCAGGCAATTACTTGAAAAGTGAAGCGCACCCGCTGCGTGTGCGCCCGTCTCGGAGGTGATAAGGTGTAGAACGCAAGGCGACGGGTAGGTGCCTCCACCGTGTAGTCTTAGCAAAGCATTGGAAACACTTCCCTATCGTGCAAGCGTTGCATGGTCAGCGCAGCGTGATAAACGGTCCTTAGAATTCCTTATGTATGCCTTCTCTAGTAAGAGATATACATACAAACTATTGACGTGTTGTGGTGGTACCTTGATGTGCGCATTAATTGCTTTTTAATTGACAATCGCACAAGTATGACCGCTGAACCTTGAGCAATATTGCTGGGCGCTGCGGACGGGGTCGGCCGTTTTTGGTATCGGCCGGTCACACCGGTGCATTTTAGTGCCCTTAAGGGTGGACAAACAGATGAATGTACAGACAGATAGATAGATTAGATTTGTGGGGTTTAACGTCCCAAAACCACCATATGATTATGAGAGACACCGTAGTGGAGGGCTCCGGAAATTTCGACCACCTGGGGTTCTTTAACGTGCAACCAAATCTGAGTACACGGGCCTACAACATTTCCGCCTCCATCGGAAATGCAGCCGCCGCAGCCGGGATTTGAACCCGCGACTTGCGGGTCAGCAGCCGAGTACCTTAGCCACTAGACCACCGCGGCAGGGCACAGACAGATAGACAGACAGACAGACCAAATGTTTTGCGTCGAAGGTCCCCAAGAAAGAATATCATCTTAATAGACGATGCGAGAATGTTGGAAAGGAAGTGAAAAATAATGGGGCACGCAAAACTATGTAGAAACCACCCTGAAAGACGGTAAAGGGAAGACTCAGTGCATTGTGAAAAACTATTTCAAGACAGTGGAGAGCTCAGGCGAAAACATTGCCCGTGGACTGCGAAAAACATTAGGATCATGATATTTGACATTATAGAGACTATATTTTGTCAACAGTAGAGTGTTGAAAAAAGTTGCCAAGTATATGAAGTGGTCGATTCTTTCTGTTCAAGTTACGCGGAATGAGAAAATTTACACAACAGTGAACTAGTTTGTAAAGAAGTTAAAAAAATCTATGGACCACTTTCAAGAAGGGAACCAGGGATGCGAAGCGATAGCGGTGCTCATGGCGTCGACCCGCTGGAAACGGGCGTCGACACAGCTGGTGGAAGAATGGTTTCAAGCGGAACTCGGTGTAGCGTTTACTGGAGTAAACGTTTATTTAAAACGTAACGACACAAGAAGAGGGACGCGCCGAAGACGCTTGGCTTCCTCGGCTCACTTCTCGTCGGTGTTATCCGCACGCCATCTCTACTCCTGAACGCGATCGGCGTTCTTGACTCGCCCCTCGTCGGTGTCGTAGGTCTTCCACTGCCGGCGCTTGTGTTTGGCTTCCCTGGCTCGTGCCTCATCGGTGCTCCAGGCGCTACGTCGCTACAGTGTACTAGAAGGTTGCAGTGGAGTGACAGAGGCGGCCGCGCCGCATCTCGGCTGATTTTCCGGCGGGCGACGGTAGCGGCCGTGCTGTAGTCCCATGGTGCTAAAGATCTAAGGAGCGTCTGCATTGGGAACGCACGTGCCCGAGCGTGCGGAAGCGTGTAATAGCTTGATTTTAGCGTGTTTATTGCGTTTCTGAGCCTCTATCAGTGTACGCACTTGCTACGCGCCATGGTGCAGGCGTGAATATGCAGGAACGCCAAAATTGCGTCGATACATTCAATGTTTCAAGACCCTGCCAACACACACAAAAAAAAATGTCAATCGGAATTCGCACGGATCTGCCGAGCTCCTTATTCAATCAGCGCTTTGACCGGTGTTACATCTTAAGTGACTACTAGAGAACTACAAAGAGGGGAGAAGTATCGAAACCATTATTAAATATTATGCTCGTTTTGTCGGCAGTCTCTACGCTATCCTCATGTGAGCCTACATGCGCTCGATTGGTTCACGAGAAACCCGAGTATAAGTAACGTTGTCACAATATTTATATGGCTGACGACTCTGTTTTATCATGCCAGTTTTGTGGTAGATAATAATTATTGCTTTCCGAAAGACCAAATACTTATTCAACCTATTAAAACAACACACAATTCTATTAAAAGTGTCAATTGTATGTATAGCCTATCTGTTACTCTGTCTAAATTCATTGTCACCAGTTTTTGTTTTGTATCGACAGCCTAAATTGTGCTGCTTTCCAAATATTTTATTGGCGTAACGCCATTGCAAGCGAGCAAATTTATGACGATGTTTCGCCTTATAAGCGTAGCTCTATTATTAGTTGTCAAAAGTGTAGGCAGGCTGTGGTGCATGTTGTTTTGAGAAATCTACCTTCCTTGTATATGTACACAGTAAACACACACACACACACACACACACACACACACACACACACACACACACACACACACACACACACACACACACACACGCACGCACGCACGCACGCATGCACGCACGCACGCACGCATACATAGTATACCCTGAAAAGTTAAATTACGAAATCATTTCGTGGTATAGGGGGTTCAGGTTCCCTTCCTCTCTTCTTTACTTAAGGCTTTCTCGGTCGACGTGCGTGTGACACAGTAATTGGTTTTTATTCTCACAGCATTCTGAGCACAGCTAACTTCCAATAAATTGGGCCAGTTATTCTGAATATTGTAGACGCCTAACCAGCAAAAAAAGAGTTAACAGAGAATAAATCAGTATAAGACACACCCTTGCTAAATTATTTTTGATCTCTCACAATGGTTTTTATGGAGCTCAAATTCAGTAGATTGGCGTGTCATACTTCAAGGGCTATGGAGTTTTGTGCTAGACATGAATGCTGGGCAGGTACAAAAAAATCTGCAGCAAGGAAGTGCGATGGAGAAGCCGAAGCGCATAGCAGTTACTGCACGCGGAGTACGGCTCTTTCAGTAATATTCATCTGCAGCGCCGCCGCTGCGCGCTACGCGGAAGGGATCAGGCAGCGAGGTGCGGTTACGCCACTCAACACTTCTAGTACACTCTAACGTCGCCATTCACAAATGTGGTCGGCTTCGCTAACGCGGAACGCCAGCGACAGCCGGGAAGGGTACGCAGACTCTAGCAGGAAGCATTCCGCGGTGGTGTCCCGTCCGTCAGCGTGATCGCGCGGCAAGCAGCAGCGCGTTGTCCACTATGCCGGTTCTGCGAGACTATGGACAGGCTACGCGACGGTAGACGACAGCGCGCGAGTGCGCCTACCCGTGGTATGGCCTCCAAGATTTCGGCGTGCAGCGTGGTTATCTCCGGCTGTCCCAATCACCGCGCTCCCCAGCAGAACCAGCGAGTCTCGCTACGGCTTGATCAGCTAGTATACCCCCAGGTAATCGACAATTGCGCCACAAGTGCCAATTAGTCGCCTGGCGTTTGGTAGGCCAAACTGTGAAACTAAAGAAACAATAAAAAGATTGCTAATGTTGCTATGGCAACACTTTTATTGATGGGAGAGGAGGAAACGCCGAGCTCCTTGTCGTCTGCTATGCACTAGACGAGCGCGCGACTGCCTTGTGAGCCGCAAACGGAAAAGAACAACGCTTACGTTTTTGTTTTTTTTCAGCTTGTGTTGCTTCTGCATCTATTGTTTTCGGCAGCTTTCGGTTGCTAATTTTCTCAGGCACTCCGTACCGTAAAATATATCTTCGGAAATATTTCTCAGTTGAGTTCGCGCAAGCCAGCAAGCCTTGAAGTGTGACAGTTTTAGTTTGAGCAAGAGAAAGGAGTAGTTGGAAAATTGGGTAAGTCACTGTCTTTAATAGCAACTTATTGCAAATGGTAAAAATCTATACAGGCTACAATAGCACAAAACTGTACATCTCATAAAATAAATACAAATGTTGGCATTCTGCGTTTTTACACAAACATAATAGAATTCTTGACACAATTGATCGTATACAAACTATAGCTGCCGAATTCACAAAGTTCACTGGCTTTACACAATACAAATCTCCAGAAACGACGGCTTATAATAACACGTTCACGAATAATGAACTTATCATGCAGTGCAGATGACAAGCACATTCAGCCCAGAACTACCAGCTCCTCTTTCTTTTTCTATGACTGTTGCTAGTCAAAACAACCTTTTACACCAAGCAAATTTTCTTCATGACTCAGCTTGTGCTAATGCACCAATACATGTTAAGCAAATTCTATTTACATTTCAACACTTGACTATTTCTTGACAAAACGCGCAAAGCCTCGTTCAAAGCAGTAGCAGTGCTAACAGGGCATTATATTACAGAATTCTACACCAGTATATTGCACTTATTCCTCGCAATTTGTAATGCACATATTTTCTATCACAGTTTAGACATGAGTATCACAATCCTACTACAACAAACACCAAATGTCACCATGCAGACAGAGTTTTCTATCGAGAACAACTAAATGCAGTTTAGGCGAGTGTCAATAGTTAATCATGATTGGAAATCGGGCTAGAACAGAGTGATGCACCAAGGTATTATTCAACTTGCACCTCCTGGACATGGAGAAACGTTCGCAAAAGTGGTCGTGTTGCGCAGGTCGCGTCGCGTTGTCATCGGCGGCCGCGGAGGAAATTCAGATCAACAGTTTTTATTTATTAGCCTACGCACATAGCTCAGAACGGGTCTATTTTGATCAATTTTGATCAGAATAAGCCTGTAATCTGCCTGAATCATATAAAGTATACTTTTTATAGAGCTCCTAAACCCAGCTTCGTGCGTCATGTTGGAAGCGCAGGACAAGTCTGAGCTGTACTAATAATTTAGTAATTGTCTGAAGGCAATTTTTCATTTGACTTTCCAAGACGCCTATGTGTTCCACAAAACATTTCTGCGTGTCCTTCACTACCTCAAAAAAAAAAAAAACAGGAGGCAGGGTCGAATTGGGAAAAACACCGCAAATAGACAAACCGGTCAAAGCCTCTGAACTTTCCTGGTGCACTTGTTTGTGGCACAGTGGGTTTTCTTAACTTACTAAAATTTTTCTGTCTTTTCTAGGAGAAGCTTCTTCCTGCTCATTTGGTTTTAAAACGCAAGTATTAGAGGCAAGAATGCCGAGCAGTATTAGTTCACCGCTTCACCGCATCAAGTTAGAGCTCTCAATTTTCGCGTATCGGAGCAGTGCATTATAGCGCAACCATGTGAGCTATGAATGTCTGCATAAAAACAATACCTTGTATGCTGTTTTCACCGACATCGAAATGTGCTAAAGCTTTTTGTAAAGATAGCCTACTCAGAAGACTGCCCAAAGTACCGCTCCACCTACAAAAATATTGGGCTCTCAGTATGAATTTCTTTTATTTCGAAGCCTCTGAATCTTTCGTTTTGGAGTGTACTTTCTCTCACGCTGTTTTTGATGGCCCAATTTATGCCATACATGTGCAGCATAAGCCGTGCATAGCAAAACTGCCACAGAAGGTCCAAGCGGCTTTTCTCAGAGCAGAAGATTTCTTTGGGCAAACCGCTGTTTAGCGTATCTTTCAGCACAGTAGTTAGCAGCACAAATGCGCGAACGCATCTATGTGTTAACGTTTCTCCATGTCCTTCACTGCCTCGAAAAAAAAACCAACAGAAGGCACCGTCGAATTCGCAAAAATACCGCCTTCCTTACCATGAGATTGAAGCATGGCTAAGGCTTGGTTAGAACGTTCCACTGTCAAGGCTAGTAAGTCCCTGGATCTTTTCCGCACGCAGAGTAGTCTTGGAAACAGCGAGCGTGACTGGCATCACCCACGATCGCAAGATTCTAGAAAGGAGTGCTGCAAACGCTACATTTGTCACCGCTGTTTTCCTCTCTGGGCCATCATCTGAAAATTCTATGACTACGTCATGTTTTGTTTCCTACTGTAAATTTGGTCTGACTGACATTTCCTCAAATCCACGCATGGCCGATCTTTTATGGGCCAATTTTTTGCGGCATCTTTAAGAACTCCCATTACATTAGAAATATTTGCAGGTGTCATTGAACTGGGCGCTGACCACCTTACTAAAAAGAATGCTATGTCACGCTGATAGTGCGCGTACCGTTCGTGACCAGTAAGTGCATGGCGCGTGGCTTTTAAGGGACACTAAAGTTAAACAACTATTTTCGTCAGAGTAAAGCTTGATGAATGACAACATCTAAAATTACAATATTGTCAACAACAGTGCCCTACTTACCAAAAAACTAAAGTAAATTCACAATAGCACAAGCGCCACAGTAGGAGATTTTCAAAACGATCCAGATGACATCAGACGGACCGCCAACAATTAATCACTAGTAATCAATCTAACTGCACTAAGCACTTTCTGTACATCAAGAGACGCGATAAAATGCTACTTGTTCGTTCCTGTTTGTTTCACGGAGAAAAAAAAGAACCGACGGACGTTACGATGGCGAACTGCGCGAGTGGTTCAAAAATCAATTTTCGCGTGGTTACACAGAACAATTGGTGCCATATAGCGGGGCGCAGTTGAAACAAAAGCGTCTACAATCTCGAAGCCAATTGCGGGAATTGATCAATGGCCGCTTTGGCTACTGCGGCTCCTGCTGCTTTCAGTCTGCTACTACTAGCGCAGTAAAGCCGGGCAACGTTGTGCATGGCAAAAGAGACGTAGATGGGATTCTTGAGGCGGGTAATTTGTTGCGCTAACCCGATGCGGAGCACTAAAACGTGATTTTATTTCAAAATAGACCTTTCCTTTGCACAAAAGTATCACTACGAGGTTTCTGGGCCACCATTTCAACAATCAACGTCTACTTATTAGTTGACTTTTGTGTCACTTTATTGAGAGGAAAGGAACGCAACAATGATGACCATTATCGTTGTGGGACAAAACTACGCCATTTTCACTCGATCATTTCTAAGAGTGGACTTTGTCATTTAAATAATTTCTAATATTCCTTGTTAGAAAGAATGACCCATTGTGTTCGGTTAAAAAGACTAAAATAACCAAACAATAATAACACGTCCACAAGAAAGCATCAGCGAAACGTGTCTTCGCACTTGGTTTTTCAAGCCGGATGTTTCTGGGCAAGACGCACACTTACTCATCCGAACGGCCACACGTGGAAAGACCAGATGGTCCAGGCTTTGATGATTCGGGGTCAACCGGCGTCTGGCTGGAATCTGCAAATAGAAAGAAGGTGGAGCGCAGGGCATTTATATTTTTTCACACTATTTACAGTTCGTGGCCCCAGCACCAGCATGCACACAAAACAACGATTATAACACTTTTTGCTTAGTGCACAATACGGAGCCCTAAAATATGCAAACATGTGCCGCACTACAAAAACAGAATGAAGAAAGAACACGCGAGGGCAAACACATAATCGCAACTGACATTTTATTGATTCAAAGCCACATAAACAAGACGGATACTAATTTGTATTTCTTTTTAGTAACATGTCAGTTGCACGTACGCACTTAATTGTGTCTGTTATTTCTTAAATCTGGGTGTGTTACACTACCAAGTGATTTCGACATGGGACCCTACCAACTCGCACAAATATCTACACTGCTAAAGTATTCGTGGTATGTCCTTCTGAATAAGTGCTAACATCTCTTTTCTTGAAACAAACTTGCTTGTAGCTTCTTCATACGCAGCCCTTTTAGGCTCAATACTTTCTTCTGGTAAATAACTAACAAAACGAAAATTTGGAATTCAGCTGTTGTCTTCCATTCTGCGGCATCCAGAATAAAACAGCCCTACGGAATCACCCGCTCAAGGCATCCAAGTAGCGAAAATTCAGTAATGCTCGTAGTATGCAAGAAAGATTGCATTTATTGATATTTATCATTACTTTTAGCGTACACTTACCACGACCGAGATGAGACGGTGATTCAAGGGAGGCTGAGCTGGTTATTGTGGGACCGCCTACTGGAAACAAAAGAAAAATTAGTGGCATTTAAGTTCGCCTGTTTAAATACTCTCAGCACGTTTTCTGTAAAATGGCCATTTCTAACTCAAGCGGTTCAGCTGCGATTGTAAATCTTTGCATGACTTCTACTACAAATGTTCCCCTAAGAGACAGTAAACATTGCTCCAAGTTTTATTGCGGTTGTACGTTTACGAAACATGTTCGTCATTAATGTTGTCTGATTTGCTGGCTTAGATTATTGAAGTATTGCAGAGAGTTTTTTTTATTTGCTTTCGCTTTACCATTTTGTACACTGCCCGCCAGAGGTAATTAGGTTCAAAGTATTTAAAAGCTGTTGTATACGGCTACGTGCACACCTGCTTTTGTAAAAATTTTGTCATACAGCACCAATCAAACTTGTGGAGATCATCGCAGCGCGTACACAAGACTTGACTTTGTCGTATTCAATTGGGTAGTTTTACGGACACGAAACATGCGTGAGACATCACGTAATGAGTGACTGCGAACTATTTCGACCACCTGAGGTGTGCACAAACTTCGCCCTTATCAAAACACGATTTAATCCCGCAACATCATGTTTCCAATTGCAACATCATGTACGATACGCGACAACATCGTGTGATTGATGCATCGTTTACAGCAAGACCAAGAGCGATGCGTCTTCTTACGAGCGTGAATTTTGTCGTTGTGAAAAGAAAATATTCTCATCTTTTACTGGCCAGAAAGCTGGAAAATATTTGCATCGTTATCAACATGAGCAGTCTGGAACACCCTTCACCACGCATTAATAGCAAAGAACAAAACAAAAAGAACGCAAATCTCTGGCGCACGGGGACGAAAATTCCGCTGCGAAACGTCACGTGAAGCGGTGGCGGATGACATTAAAAAACACTTGTTGCAGTTTACTTTTGCGCCGTACTCTGTATACTTGTTTTCCACAAACCAAGCATACGCGCCCTTTCCCTATTGTCCAAATTCAAAAAGCCGGCCTGTGTGTACCGAAAATCTAGGCGATGTTCTTTTGTCCAGTGTGGTCTTGAGCCGCAGCAGCCATGGCTTCTGCCTGGCAGGTTCTTGAAGATAAGGTAGATATCAGTCTCGTTTAAGTAGGTGGCGAAGACAGGCAATTGTACATTAAGGTGGTAGCTATAAATACAATATAAAGGACGCACCTTGAACTCATGCGTAAATATGGAACGTTAATTATGCGTCAGGCGATAGAGTGCGAAAAACGAATAACAAATGCGCACATATTCGCAACCGCTAATAACTTGTTTTTGCTACTTTCATCAATCGGGGATCCCACTTCCACTGCAACATTGGGAAAAGCCATCCATATGAGCCGTGCTTTGGCAGGGTTTGCAAAGGCCCTTCCGGCTTAGTGGTCGGAGCAGAGGCGGTAGCTGTTGTACAGTTGCTCCCGTCTGAGTCGTTCGAGGTCTGCCCTTTTCGTGTATTTCCATCATACGTCACACCTAGAAAATGCAACCAATAACAGCATGGAGATAAAAACATGTAAAAGCGACACAATTATATACAGTGTGAAAATGGGCGAAAACAGTGTTTCACAGGTTCAAAAGCGAAGCGCAACTCAGCCTCTGCGCAGGTAACATGAACTTTTTGTAACATAGAATAAAAGCAGTCAGTGCTATGAAAATAAATTCGGGGGTTCTATCTTAAACATGTAAATGTGTTAATGTCACTACAAGCAACTGGTCATCAGAATGCTCTAAAGCCGAACCAGTTCATCGAAGAAGCACATTCAGCAAACACATTTTGCAAAATTTCTTGACTAAGAAAGAAAATATTACGAGGTACCGCTAAAAAACCCGATACTGGAGCGAAAGTTCCGTCTGCACGTCAGCTGGCATCAATCGGCTCACGATAAACGGCCCACAAGAGCTTTACATGCTTACATCACTGACAAATGCGCAGTGTCAATATTAAAAAAAGGAGGTTCACCGTAAAGCAACAACAGATACTATTCAGTTCGCCCTGTAGCTGTTTTGATAAGGATAGCGCTTGCTTCTTCGTGCCAGACAAAAAAGCGCATGTGCTTACTTGTTTGCTGTGGTGTTTCTCTCCGAGTTGTTGCACCACAAGACAGTGCAGCACACCTTGTGTCCTTCTCCTACTTTCGTCGACATTTTAGCGCATGCGCATTCACAAACGCTGAATATTTAAACTTCAAAGCATACTCTAAATTTCCCCATGTGCACAGGGGAAACGGCAGGAGCGCACGAACGGAATGGCAGCATAAGAGGTAAAAGCGAAAGCGCCGCCCGTCAACGCAACGAATGCAGGGTCTGGATAAATATGTAGGGTGTTAAAAAAGAAAATAGTCAAGAACACATTTCATTTCTACACAGAATTGCGTAACTATACTTTATTGAAGCGAAGGTTGGATTGAAAAGGCACACTTGTAAGTCACTGAATTTTTGCTTCCTACCAAAGTAATAGCGAACGCCTTGTTTCAAATACCTAAACGAGTTGAAGTGTCCAGCACTTGGTATCGCCTCACTCGACGGGCTACCGCTAGAGGGCGCGTTTAATGTGGGTTCCTCGAGGGGCAGAGACCATGGCAGAAAGCACAACGTGCGGGATTTCAGCATGGGTATATCTTTTTTGCTCGTGTGCGAGTGAAACTCACCGACAAAGCTTCTGGCTGCAATGAAGGCAAGTGTTTTTTTGTTACAGCCTTTATTTCGGTGCCATTGCCGAATAAAACATTGGCAAATGCTGAACTTTTCCTATGTAGATAATTGCAAGGAGGTATTATTTCGTCTGTGACCGAATCATTCTAGCATTCCTCTTTTCTGAAGACGCGTATATGGGTGAAAACTGGGCTAAATATTATTGTTGAAATATATTGCCCTCCTATTGTTAGAGATCGTTTCACTACTTTATCACGTGCTTATATTTATGAGGTGGTCAACTGAGTACTACTAACGCTCTAGATGATTAGGTGCCGTGATCGCGCCACGTAATAATGTGATAAGTAATTTTGCCAAATTGTTGTAAAAAGCTACTACTGGCTGGCCTACATTTACTGCACACGTCCTTCACGGAGAAAGTGCTTAAGTTACCATGGTCTCCTTCTTTCGCCGTCTGTATTTTGATTATGTTTGGCAGCACAACGACAATATCAGTATCGTGATCATTTACAATAGTCTCTACTGCATCTAGATCAAAGGGTCACACATGCAATCGAATGGCGTCTTTCGGAAAACCACGTATTCTTCGAGGTAGACAACTGAAGAATGAAATCCCAGCATATCCACGGAGTCAATGATGACGAGTGGGGCGAAGCGTCCATCAGCCCATCCGTGCTTCCACCCGTCCATTCGTTCTTGCTTTCATCCGTCCGCGTGACCATCCGTGTGTCCAACCATGCGTCCGTCCATCTGTTCATACGCCCGTCCGGGAGTCCGTCCATCCATCTATCTGTCTGTTCCTGCGTCCATCCGTCCATACGTCCGCGCGTCTATTCATTCGTCCATCTATCTCCTAGTCTGTCAGTCTATCCGTCCATGCGTCCAACTAGTGAACACTCCAAGCACCGCCATCTCCCATCTCGCATCCCTGTGGCCCATACCCGCTCTACAGCGGGTATGTGCCACTGGTGGCTACGTACTACTACATACATACAAGGGATGGAGAGACCCACGCCTCTGCTTCGCCCCCAAAGAGTGTGAATTGCCACTGCTATGTAACTTGCAGTGTTTCATACCAGATACACAAAACTCTGAACACGTGCGGCGCTCGTCTTCAACAAGCAAAACATCTCGATGCTCATTCCTACGTTCCCAACATATCCACTGAACACCTTAGAGCTCACAGTGCGAATAGACAACCATATGTGACCAAAGCGCACCTGTAACCAGTCCGTGGTCGTCGCAGAGCCGGTAATGTTCAGTCTAGACGTAGTCAAGACCTCCTCCCAATTCCTGCTTCTGCGGCGCGACGGAAGGTAGTCGGAAAGAAAAACTTGAGAAGCCTCGTGGTCGAAAGAAAGACAGTTACGTATGATGAGCGCAAAGTTTAGTCGGCTCGGCAACCGTTCCTCTCCAGCGGGTGTTATTTCTTTGTAACGCGCTCATGCTGTGGCGCTCGCGTGGTTATCTTGCGCGCATGTGTCACTGGCACTCTGTATAGAGGAAAGAAAGTTTTGCAGCGGAAGTCCAAGTAAATGTTTGAGTCAACAGTAGTGATTTATTAAGTTACCGACTGGTTACGGTTTATACAATTGATTCTATTTCAACGCTGTAGCTTTTTCTTGTTAGAGAAAATGGCGTTAGGTCTTGTTTTTTTTTCATTTAATTTCAGGAATATGTCATACTGATACATGCCCTTCTGCACAGGATCGAAAAAAAAACTTGGGCACGAGTCGCTAATATGCGCAGTGGTGGTGTCAACGGCTCCCCCAACGCTGTATTTGCCAGTAGGTGAGATTATAAAATGCTCCACATTTATTATAAACGACAGCCCCATTCATAAGCTAAATCAGAATGGTGCATTCTGCGCTCACGGGTTACACGCAAATACATGGGCCACTTTCTTGTTCCTTTCGTGAAGCTGCCCCTGATATACATCGTAACGCTGTTCACAGAATTATCACAGGTGCGCCGACGTTATCACAGCGGGGGCGCGTAGCGCAACGTGGTTTTATTGCTTTTAGGGACGAAGCTCTTTGTAGCATCACTAGGTCGGTCATCCTTATAACCGGCGTAGCCAGCATATCTGCGGAGTATATATGCTTTTATATTCACAGAGTGAATATGCTATGATGAGTGGGGCAAAGCGTTCGTCCTTTCGATGCGCGCTCTATATAGTGTGATAGAAGTCGACGGACGCATGGACGAATGAATGCACGGACGGATGGACGCACGCTTTGCCCAACTAATCATTCACTCCCTGGATTAGCTGTGATTTTCTTTATTTACACCTCGCGTGCCGTACAGCGATTTCCTTCTGGTTGAAAGTCCCACTGAACGTGCCTCATCTGTAGGGCACCCCAGTTGGGGCGAGCGCTGCTGGACGGTAGGCGTGCTAGCCTAAGAAGAGATGAACCCTTGTAAAAAGCAATAAAATCACGTCGTGGCGTAGCTGTGATTACATTAGGGCGCCTGCAAAAATTCTTTAGGCAGCGTTACAATAAAAAGAAGCGCTAGTTCTAATAGAGCAAGAAGAATGCATTCAATCAATCGTGTGTAAAAAGTAAATCATGGACGTAGAACGTGGCAGTCTTCCGACCTCCCTTGCGAATCGGGCTGCCACTTTTCTTCGTTCTTCGCCTGTGTCCCCGCCCCACCTATTATACAGCCCGTGAACTTCAATGTATCGTTTCGAGCACGTGCGGATCTGTTGCAGAGGTCGCGCAATTTTAACTGCTCTAATAGTGGCGGTGCCAATCTACAGCAAAATAAAAACCTATTTGAAAATAAAACACGCCAGCATTCGCTTCGCCTCTCTTCTTCCTTGACCCGACATTCCCAAACGAACACAATGTTGTATAAAAGCACAAAAACATTTTTTTTGCTCGCCACATAGAAACTTCTTCAACCGCGCGCCAGCCTTTTCCATCGAAAGAAGAAGCGCCGTGGTGCGGAGAAGAGAGCGGGTCACCCTCACCTCTGGAAACATACGCTCTCCGTGCGTAACTTAGAAGTGTGGTGTTTTAGGCTAGTTGGTGTGACATGACGATAGTTATAGCGCGAGAACAGAACGACAACAAAGGGTCACAAGGAAGACGAGTGCTACTGAAATCTTTTCTTTGTGTCCCTTTGTCGTTGTTCCGTTCTCGCGCTATAACTATCGTCTCTCCGTACGACTGCGACGGCCGGAGAGAAAGCCGCCGTGCGCCTGTCATCTCGGAGGCCATGCCAACGGCTTCTTCTCGCCGACAGATGGCGAGAGGTGGTGGGGGTGAGGAGATGATGCCGAGGTTGTGCTCCCGAACGTTGCGAGCAGTGGACAGGTGAAGCGAGAGAGATGACACACGGCGAGCGGCAACAGGATAAGGGAGAGAGTCACGTCACGCGCGTGCACTGCGAGGGAAGGCGTGGCCTACTTTCCACCGCCTCGATGTGGAGGGACAGGGCGACAGCCTAGTCAAAAGAGCTGCTTCGCATCTAATAGGTCCGCGCGATTTCGTACGCAGTGAAGTGATGTCAATGATAATAACCTGGAACTGTTAAAACGAGATCTATGGTTTTTTCTAGTATTACGATGAATGGGAATGCCCATAAGTTTTTTTCAGAAGTTGCTCGCGTCACTGTCAGATTAAGCAATTCCATTTGAGATCACATGTGCATATTCAAGTTGAGGAAGACACATTGCGGTGTACAACTTTTGGAAGGCTGTCGGAGAAGTGAATTATCGAGAGATTCTTCAAACATAGCCGGAAGAAAAAAGACCAAGCATTGCAGTGTGAGCAGACAAATTAAGCATGCTATCAAAAAGAACACCAAGATTATGAATGCATATACGTTATACAAGGACATGGTATTGACGGAGTATGAAAATGAGACGATAGATGCTAAGCAAAATACACTGATGAATTTGGACTTTGAGATATTCAGGGGAACGTTATTGTTATGACAACATTCTGTGAAAAAACACAAATATGACTGCAGCAAGCAACAGTCTTTGACTGAATGAATGTCCTTAGATAATAATGCAACCAGCGTACAAAAAATAAAACTAACAAATTGCAAATGAAAAGTTGTTAAGGCCTAATCAAAATAACAGTGTGTCTAATACCGACACTTGAGGGACTCCACTAGCCCTGTACTAGCCTCTGTACAAGGAAGATATTTGGCCAATTTCGGCAACATAACACAATCCATTAAGCAGATAGCTGTACATACGATTCAATAGAGACAAGCCAACATAAAAGTATGCAAGTTGGCCTAAAAACAGTACGTGGCTGACTACGTCAAAATCCATGCTGAGGTCAAATTAGACTACTTCAACTTGTCTTCTCTGGGAAATAGGAGCCCCGCCGCCGTGGTTTAGTGGCTAATGTACTCGGCTGCTGACTCGCAGGTCGCGGGATTGAATCCCGGTTGCGGCGGCTGCATTTCCAATAGAGGAGGAATTGTTGTAGGCCCGTGTGCTCAGATTTGGGTGTAATATAAAGAACCCCAAGTGGACGAAATTTCCGGAGCTCTCCAATAGGGCGTCTCTCATATTCATAGCATGGTTTGGAAACGTTAAACCCCACAAATCAATCAATCTGAGAAATAGGAGAAGAGGCTTGCGTCATAAAACTAGCAAGATTTGTGGTAGTTGAGCCGCCAGAGGAAAAACCGTGTTGATTAGGAATGAATTACTAACGATAACATACAATCAGTTGTGAAGAGCCAGCTCAAATATCTTCAATATGGCACACAATACAGGAATAGCCCCATACTTAGAAACACCAGTTTTGCAGTCCGACTTTGACAGACACGTGCAGTTTGCCACATGCGGCGAAATGTGGTACAGTTCATATTGTTGTTAAATATTGTAATCAGTACTTGGGCAAATATAGTGCCATAAGCCAAATATACTGCCATGACGCAAGGAATCTCATCTGGGCAACGCGATAAGCACAATTTTAAGCGCTTAATGCATGAGCAGATGAGCTTTTCATTCAGCGATAGACGACTAGATTCGCTAAATGCCTTGAGCTGCGGTACTATCTTGTTTCTAGAGGCTCATGCCTTATCACCGGATGAAAAAGGCGTGGCAATACAGTTGGTGGCAGCATGCCCTTTGACACCATCCGAAGCTGGTAGCCTGAAGGACTACCTACTTTTGCTTGACCGTATGTGTGCATACTTCCAAAACTCAGCTTATTTGTCAGAAGACTTCTTTCTGCTAATATAATATATGAGCCGTGATCCCGTTCATATAGGCGTTTAAAGAGAGCTAGAATGACGCTGAAATCTTCCTTTCACTTGCTAAATGAAGAACACTTAGCACTCTTGTGTGCGCTACCTTTATGATTCAGTGCGCCTATAGGCTCAGGAAAAAACCAGGGAGAAATTTACGATGTTTAGGCGTTTATTGTGGCTATTCAATACAAGTTCCGTAAACTGCTTTATCTGTTCTTCAACGTTTCGTTTGTCAGTAACCTGGGACCAATAAAGAGCTGACAAGGTGAGATAAAAGCCCGTGTATAGCGCTCTCTTGAAAGCATATCCTCGAGATTGGTAAAAATGATAAACGTAGCTTGTATTTTCAGTAGGTACAAATAATCATACATTAAGTGGTGGGTGGAAATTCTCAGGGCGAACAAGAGCGATCCTAAAGTTTGAAACTTCAACGTGGTATACCAGTCGTTCAAGCGCACGAATAAACAGAAAGAAAGAGGACAAGCGCTTCCCAACTAAACGATTTCTTAGAAAGAGAAGAATATATACACAGGCAATCGAAAAACAACGCATGCACGTGCAGGCAGAAAGTACACCCGTGGCAACTCGAGAACACAGAGTAAAAGAAGAAAGGTTATCCAGAAACATAATCTATAAAAAGCAAACTCTTTATCGAGCAGCAGAACCAAAGGCTGGCTGACGCAATGATCTCTTTTTTTTTTACATGGAAAGCTTCCGTCGACTCACGAGTTCATTGTTAGATCGAAAAACCACTTCAGTATCCTGAAAAAAAAAGAATATCAACCGAACTCTCCGCAATGAATGGTGAGATCCGACGCCCTCAAAGACTTCAAAAAAAAATCGTGCTCTCTAACACCGACATTGATGCACCTTCCTGACTGACCTACGTACACTTTACCACAGCTAAAAGGAGTCATGTAAACAACACCATTACACAGTCCACGAACTTTTTGCTGTGTTCATGCGACTAGTGGAAACTCTCTGCGCATGTGCGAACAAATGAACTGCAGTTTGTTTTTGTCTGAGAAAAGCACATCGACTTCATATCTATTGCCAGGTTCCTTAAGTTCATGCGATGTCTTATCAAGGTAAGGAATGACTGCTATCCTTCAAGCTTTACTACTTTCATCATGACGCCCCGAGTGGTTCCCATCGAACTTTAGTTTGTCAATAAGGTTTTACACACGAACGTGATGGCATCCTTAGGATACCCTGCTTGTACTAGTTTTCTTACTTGTGTGACGTCACCGCAAACACGGACTAAACCCCGGTCCTTTCAAGATGTTTTCGCTCGTTTGTTAAACCCACGCATAAAAAAAGGAAAAGAAAACCTTCGGTGTAACGAATGGGCATTCCGGAGTGGAGTACCTGGAAAATTATTTCCACTATTCTCGCGGGCTCCCCCGCGCAAACACGAGGACCGGGCGGCGCATTGTGGTCTACAGACTGTGTGACAGTGTACGGTGGAGATAATACGCGCGCACCCTTCAGACTTGTGGCATGGGGAAGCAGCAGAGCACCTTTTGTTGGTTCGGGGAATGCGACCCTGCCGCAGCGCCTGTGCCGAGTCCGACCTGACTGTTCGTCAGCCTCCGGGGCTCCAGGGCTCATTACTGCGTTCTGCGTGGATGACCACCCGCGTCGTTGAATGACGAATAAGCGGCGTCTACGGAGAATTTCGTGGGAAACACCGAGCTGCATGGAGACGTCGAGACTCGTTCTGAACATTGGCTCGTCAAGTACCAGAAACCGGGGCAGTCGGTTCGGCCGAAAACTTTTCGGCACAACACTGCAAACTCCGGACGATGGTCATTAGAGACGACGCACTTTGTCGGAAGCATCGGGACCACTGTTCGCTCGTAATTAAAGTGTCTTTGGACTGCTCGCCTATCTCTCTCTTTGAGGCTTGAGTTCGTACATTGCTACTTGCTCGCCTTTGTTTGGGAGACGGTTTTCTACTGGTGTGAGCCACGGGGGCGGCCGTCGAAGATGATACACTCCGACTGACAAGAAAATATGCCGCGTCGATAGGGGCGATTGGTTTGGGGCCCCGGTAGGGCGGAGTTGGGTCCGACAAAAAGGGATTACGAGACGATACGAGGGGAGTCAGAGATACGATGGGATGAGCTCGAGATTGTAGATAGACGGAATAGAAAAGGAAGATAAGTGTGCGAAAAGATAGCGATGAGAGGCGATGAGATGATGACTGGGGCAAGGACGGTACGATGAGGAATGGAAGTTAGAGATAGGAGGCGAGTGAATGAAGCGTTACTAAAACGGGCTAAGATGAAAATATATGAGAGGTACGACGTAGGCGACGATGACGAAGACGATGAAGACGCTGACGAATTGGACAGATCAGACCTCGACGCCAAGATCCAACCTTCGGCCCCGATTCGAGCAGCCAACTCGGAGGACCCGACTACATGGACATTCTGGAGCCGAACTTCACCTCTTTTACATAAACGAGCTTTGCGGGAAGGGATGCGGCATATTGAGACATTGCGCGGTTTTATTAATTAATGACTTTATCATTTGTCTCGTCCTGTGTTTATTCTGTATTGAGGCACCCTTGTATTGTCACTGTTACTTCGCTTATGTATCCTGTTTCTCGTGTCGCGAGTATTTGCTGATGTGTTACAATTTCGTGTAACAGAGACGGGACAGTACGTGTGTTTGCCACTTGCACTTTTCTTTGAATTAAATGCATTCATAATTAAGAAAAGATCGTGACGTCTCTTACTTCCCGGCCCCAGCACGAATCCCTGTATGTGGTAAGTGATTGAGACACGTAGCCAAGAGGGAACCGGATAAAAAGGGGTTTAGTGGTCTTCCTTCCCTTTGGTAATCGGTGGCGTAGCGGGGGACGTCTCAAATGGTGGCAGCGGTGGGATTACTGCTGGGGCAATGGTGCGAGATTTCACCCTCGTACTAGGGAAGGAGAGGTGGCAAAATGAACGAGCAGGCTACCAAGATGACCGACAGAGACGACCCACTAGAAATGAGCGCGTCAATGCTAACGGGCATGGTTCCATCGTTTACGGGAGGTGATACAGGTCCGGATATTGGGGTTTTCTTGAAAATTTTGGAGCAGGTTGGTCACTTGGGTTGATGGCGGGATAATGAGCTGGTCTGCATAGCACGATGCAAGATAGTAGACGCGGCGCACGATTTTGCGTGGTGGGATGATGGCGTCGCTGCGGCTTCAAATTTTTCTGAGTTCAAATATTTGGCCCTCAAGAGGTTCGATACGGAGCCACTTATCTTCAAAATGGAAAGGTTTTTAAACGCGAGGAAGAAGGCAGATGAGGAGATGCGGTCATTTGCAAGTCACTTGCACATCCTCGGGACCGCCACCCTGGCGAGCTGCCATAGTCAGGAGCCGGTGAAAGCTTCACTGCGCCGCGAAATTCTAGACGAACAATTGCTCTCGCAAATTTTATTATGTCTGAGGGATCCGGTCCGCAGATTTGTTCTCAGTCGGGCCCCGTAAACGTTTGACGAGGCCATTGCCATAGCGGCGAAGGAGGAACAAAATGAAAAAGTGTCCCGGAGCCCTTCGTTACCCGTTCGATACGTAGAAGAGGACATGGATGTTCATGAGATGCATAGCCGCCTTTACCGCCTCGAAAAACTTGTGGAGAGCTTGGCAGTACGCAATAAGGTGAAACAGAATTGGCAGGAATTGCCGAAGCAGCTCCCTTATCCCGGCGGGTGCTATAACTGCGGTAGAATTGGTCACTTTTGGCGAGAGTGCTATCGGTACCGGTAACGAAAGTGGAATTTGATGGGTGACAGCCGCATTCACAAAGACAAGGAGATGGTGACAAAATTCCAATCTGCAAACCTAGACGCATCTCCGCCTCATGACGTTGACGCGCAGAGGTCAATCGCGGTCGTAAATATTCGTGAGGAAACAAGCTCCTCAAAAATGAGTCGCGGTTCAGCCTGTGCGGAAGTGGTTAATGTAATTTCCGTGATCGGGGAGGATGTTCCGCCATTTAGCGAGTGTTTGTTTGAGGGGAACGCTGGCACGCCGGTGCCACTGGGTGAAACAAATGCTGTCGATGTCGAGGTTGCTAGTGCGGATACAGACGTTTTAGCTGCGGTTTCTACCTCGAAGGTCCCACGAGACGATGAGGCATTACCAGTAGGAGTGGCAGATATGGAGTTGGATGAGAATGGGTTTTCTGAGGAGGCATTTGTCGGGGTCTTGGTCGACACGGCGGTAGACCGAATGTTAGAGAGAGTAAGTGAGATTGAGGAATGCCTAGATCGCAACGGGGTGGTTTTTGTGGGGCCAAGGGGAACTGCAGCACACTCGATGTACACCGCACCAAACCCGGACACGCGCTGTGGTGGTCTTGTCAGGTAGCTTCGCACATGCCCCACTTCGCGACTAAGTCGAGTAGGTTGAAGTTCGGACCATCTAACGAGGGTCCGGGACTAGGAGTCGGGAAAGAAGTCTGCATACGGGTAGACGCTGAGCACTCGGGGATCGGCTATGGTCATAAAGAGTCCACAATGTTGTATACCATTTTATGTTTTATAATTTCTGCTTGGTCATTGTGCATGTGTGGATTGAAAGCGTATTGAAATGTCTGTATCCTTTGTTCGGTTGTGTCGAGAGTGGATACTGCAGGCGAAGTGTGTGATGTGCTCGCATGATAGTGAACCTTCCGCACCTATGACTGACTGAACGCTGCGTGCCAAACCATCCGACGAGCAGCTGTGGCCAGTGTGCGTTTTGTCCACACGTCATCCACGAGTTTCCGCAGTGATTCGGAAGGTTTCAAGTGTGTTGTGCGTGGTAGAAACTCGGAATCAAACTGCTTTGTGGTGGGTGATGAATCAGCGACAATCACAGATCGGTTCCTCTCAGCGACGCACTGCCGCCAGAGCTGACTCACAAGTGTGCTGTGTTTGCATACCGTGATTGAAAGACTGCCGCAACGTCTCAATTTGGCTGGCCAACCCGAAGGCGCTATTCGCCCGCATTTCTCGTGTTTGAATTTCTCCGCTGGGAAAATTCTCCTGCAAGATGAAAGGATTGTGGCGTCCCCGCAAACACGGACTGAACCCCGGTCCTTTCAAGATGTTTTAGCTCGTTTTATAATCCCACGCATATAAAAGGAAAAGAATACCTTCAGTGTAACGAATGGGCATTCCGGAGTGGAGTACCTGGAAGGATTATTTCTACTTTTCTCGCGGGCTCCCCCACGCAAACACGAGGACCGGGCGGTGCCTTGTGGTCTGCAGACTGTGTGACAGTGTACGGTGGAGATAATCCGCGTGCACCCTTCAGATTTGTGGCATGGGGGAGCAGCAGAGCACCTCTTGTAGTTCGGGGAATCCGACCCGGCCGCAGTGCCTGTGCCGGGTCCGACCTGACTTTTCGCCAGCCTCTGTGGCTCCAGGGCTCATTACTGCGTTCTGCGCGGATGACCACCTGCGGCGTTGAATGACGAAAACGTGGCAGCTACGGAGAATTTCGCGGGAGACACAGAGCTGCATGGAGACGTCGAGACTCGTTCTGGACATTGGCTCGTCATGTACCAGAAACCAGGGCAATCGCTTCGGCCGAAAACTTTTCGGCACAACACTGCAAACTCCGGACGTTGGCCGTTACAGACGACGCACTTTGTCGGAAGCATCGGGACCATCGTTCGCCCGTAATTAAAGTGTCTTGGGACAGCTCGCCCATCTTTCTCTCTGAGGCCTGAGTTCGTACATTGCTACTTGCTCGCCTTTGTTTGGGAGAGGGTTTTCTACTGGTGTGAGCTGCGGGGGCGGCCGTCAAAGATGATACACTCCGACTGACAAGAAAATATGCCGCGTAGATAGTGGCGATTGGTTTGGGGCCCCGGTAGGGCGGAGTTGGGTCCGACAAAAAGGGACTACGAGACGATACGAGGGGAGTCAGAGATACGATGGGATGAGCTCGAGATGGTAGATAGACGGAATGGAAAAGGAAGATAACTGTGCGAAAAGATAGCGATGAGAGGCGATGAGATGATGACTGGGGCAAGGACGGTACGATGAGGAATGAAAGTTAGAGATAGGAGGCGAGTGAATGGAGCATTAAGTAAAAGGGCTAAGATAGAAATTATTGAGATGCACGACGTAGGCGACGATGACGAAGACGATGAACATGCTGACGAATTGGACAGATTAGACCTCGACGCCAAGATCAAACCTTCGGCCCCGATTCGAGCAGCCAACTCGGAGGCCCCGACTACATGGACATTCTGTGAGACGAACTTCACCTCCTTTACTTAAACGAGCTATGCGGGAAGAGATGCGACATATTGAGACAATGCGCGGTTTTATTAAATATTGACTTTATCATTTGTGTCGTCTTGTGTTTACTTTGTATTGAGGTACCCTTGTATAGTCACTGTTACTTCGCTTATGTATCCTGTTTCGCGTGTCATGAGTATTTGCTGATGTGTTAGAATTTTGTGTAACAGAGATGTCGTTCACGGACAGTATGTGTGTACGCCATTTGCACTTTCTATTGAATAAAATGCATGCATGATTGAGAAAAGATCGTGACGTTGCTTACTTGCCAGCCCCAGCACGAATTCTTGTATGTGGAAAGTGATTGAGACAGGTAGCCAAGAGGGAACAGGATAAAAAGGGGTTGAGTTGTCTTCCCTCTCTTAGGTAATCGGTGGCGTAGTGGCGGACGTCTTACTTGACTGTCAAAGCTCATTTTGATTCTGTGTTGGTAGGACTTTTTCAGAGCAAAACCCTATCTGGTAGCAACAACACTTCTGTTCACTAGCTTATAGAGCCTCAACCTGTAATTGAGTATAGGTTTTACGGATCTAAAACAATATTGCGAGCAAACATGCTGGGATTTGAAGACCAAGTTAAGATCTAGAAATTGCACTTCCTTTAAACGCGGCAAATAAAAAGTTTCGTTTTTGCCTGTTTTTTTTCAAAAACCCTTAAAATATTCACAACATTTCGCGTAAAATCTGAGGGTGTAGTGAACACGAGAAAATCATCGACGTACCTGATTACGTGAACTGCAAGTCCTGACAGATGCATTTGAACTGCCAGACCAAGCTTTCCCAGAAAACATTTTGCCTGAAATCAGAGCTACTGAAGAGCCTATGCATATTCCCGATATCTATACATAAAAATTACCGCCCCAAGCCACAAAGGTTGACTTCAAAAAGAAGCTAAGTAATTCTAAAAAAACTAGATACAGAAGTTCTACACTCCAGGCTAAAAGATAATTCGTCATTATCTTGCGGGATGCAGCTTTGAACGCTTGGAATTAGCTCACATTGAGGCATCTAATAGTACAATTCCTCGATGTCTATGCTGAAAGCGCTACAGTAGCGAGGGCTATCAGTGCTCAGAAACTGTACTACGGCTTCGGAATCACTGACACAAAAAGGATCCAGGATAGAAAGACTCTCTAAATTGTTTTGTAGATATGTCGAAACAACGTTTTGCCAAGTGTCTCTTTCAGACACAATTGCTCTGAGAGGCATTTCTTGCTTGTGTGTTTTGATCGAAAAAATATGTCAAGTTCATATCGCTTTGCAGACATGACCGCAGAGCCGTCGCTTTGTTAAGTTTGCGGCCTAAGTCGTCAGTGAATACGCAAAAGCGGCACCAGTGCCGACATAAACAGTGGTGGCGCAAACGTCCACAAACAGGGCAATATGCTACGAGGGTGAAAGATGAGGCCTTGGAAATTTTGTCGGTGGTGCAGTTCTTGCCTCAGGAAGTGCGACTGTTATTTTTACTACAGGGCGCGGTTGGAACGGTGAAGCTTGAGGGAAGAAGACCAAAGACAAGGTTAAGGAGATTGATGTGAGCTGAGGTCGGATTGATGTGAGCGGGACTCGGTCACATCAGGTGAAACATGCAATTCTGATTATCAAGACACGTTGCCTGAATGCTGAGCATCATGAAAATAAAATATAAGGCGGCTACAGTAGCGAGTGACTTGCCCTGGAATACCACCTGGGCAGCAGACGGGCTGGTCATCCGGAGTACGCAAAAAGTTTAGAGGTGCTCGAGGTGGTGAGAAGAGTCGATTTACGAGATATATTGAAAGTGGTGACCTGTTGTAGTTGGTAGCTGGACTGTGTGAAGGGAGCGGCAGTTTGGCACAAGGTCGCGTGACGGCTTCTGTATAAGTCAGCCACGCACTAACTGATATTGGGGACGCAGGTGAAGGGAGAACCTCGGGAACTTGCGTCTGCATAGCACAGAAAAGTGAGTGGTCCAGTGCTGTAGGGGTCTCGTTGATGGTGGCCGCAAGAGTAAGCTTTCGAGCCACTTCCTCTCGGATGTACTGCTGAATTTTAGGCATCATTGTGGTGTAGTCATGGCCACTGCTTTTGCACTCCAAAGCCAAAAGATCCGCTATTTGCGTATTAACTCAACGTTTTGAAATTCACTGTTGCGCAGCTCATCAAAACTTTCACAGAGCTGAATCACGGCCGTGATGGTCCATGGGTCTTTGACCACAACCATATGAAAAAGTGTCGTCATCAATGGCTTTTATTATATGCTTTATTCTGTCAGCCTCCGTCATCCTCACATTCACTCGCCTACAGAGAATGATCACAACGTCATTGCAGCTCGTGAAACTATCACCATTTTTTTGGAACTGTCCCGCAGGCCTAGTTCAGCGCGAAGCTCGCGCAAAGCTGGAAGACCAGAAAACGAGGTCACCGTCTTTTTCACACACGACCAGATTGGGACGTCGGCTTGCTGGTTCGTGAACCATGGTTGGCCAAATCTTCCAGGTAGAAGATGGCCTGAGTGAGCTTCGCAGCGTCATTTCACTTGTTAATTGCACTAACACACTGGTACTCTGCCAGCCAGCCTCGACATTTTGCTTTTAGGTGCCGTTGTAGACTGATGGGTCACGCAGACGAAGTACACCAGGGCACATGGCAGATGGCGGCGTAGTAGAGGCTTGTGGGGGATCGACGTGCTCACTCATTCCAAAATCAGATGGTAATTTACGACTGCGGAACTCCAGGACATGGAAGGGAATTATTCAGCACCTTTCCCACTGAATGTGCCAATGCGTACGAACACCTGGTAATATTGATGAAGCGTTAGCCGCAACAAGCTGGTGCAGGCAGAAACCCGGCAAGCAGGAGCGACACAGACGTCAACGCCTTTTCTGACGTTGTCACAGAGCCGCACCACTATGTTCCGGTACAATACTAGTAGTTTACCGCGCATGTAGAGACCAGTAATGATCACACAGCTGGGTAAGCTTCTGTAATATTGAATTTGAAAATGTGGCATTTGTGTCCTAGTGCGAATTATTATTCCACAAATATAAACATATACATGTACATTTAACTGGGTCAGTTGCGTTGAGCACATCTGGAAACAAAAAAGCTTTGGTAGTGATATAAACGCAAAAATTATGCATTTATTTGCTTGAGATTACTCGTGGTTGCCAGCACGCAGTGTCCTTATGCTTATCGCAAAATTTGTCGGATGACTGGAATGCGAGGGAATGGCGGGAAACACTACGACCGTGGAAATGTTGTTTTGAAACTAGTATGCAGGTTCATCTCACCATACACAAAGGAAGAAAAAATTACGCGCTATTAGGCACATTTTAGACAAAAGAAGTCGTTCAAAACGATGACTAAAATTCTTGTCAGTGTCTTATTCCTCATTCAACCTAAAGAGCACGACTAGAGATGTAGCGCCAAATCACAAGGGTGGTAGTTTAGAACTATTCTAACGCAGGTGAACCAGTACAACCCATGTTGTCGAAGAACACCGACAACGTCACTGGTCACATAAGGTGTCCAGTGGCTATCTATCGTCCACCACACACAGTTCAATCACATGCGAAGGTCAGCCAGTAAACGATAACGTAAGTGATGGTGCGGAATGTTAGTTTGTGTGCACGGTGCATTGCTAACACATATTGATGGCCACACGCGTCACTCAAACGACGCGGTGATGAGGCTTGCATTGAGAGCCGGAGTGACCACACTAGGCAGCGTCGGTTCGATGCGCTTGCCTTCAGCGCGAAAAAGAAGCCGCCCGACCATGTTGGTGGACAACACCACGGAGACAACGAGGACGGCTTTGAGCGCCAGGCCTACCACCACCTGCAAAGAGAGTACCTGGTCAACTGCAATCACATGCACGTGTGTTATAAAATGAAATCAGAAATGAGACAACAACACACAGGCCACCACTTTCTGTAGAACAAAAGTGAATACAACAGGGCCCCAGCTTCAATAAATATGTTACTTCACCAGATCGAGCAACCATTGACTGACCAGGCACACGGGTTTCCGAAAGAGGTAATGAGTAACGCATAATCGAAACACAAAATATTCGACGCTGTAAGAGAGATCCGCTAACTTCAAATCATACGCTTCGTCGCATCAGTCCCAAATAGCGCACTACATCACCGAGTTGTACGTGCTGAAACGATGACATGATTCATAAGGACGCTGTAGAGACGGAATCATTTGGACCACCTGCAGTTCTTTTACGTGAATAAAATTTATATACTTTAAGAGCTATAGAGTTCATACACTTGCGTATATTAATGCGAATAGAACCTAATTTTCAAACTCTTTGACGTGTGCGTTTTTTGTCTCCACCATAAAGAGAACGTTATGTAAAAATATTCGTGACAATGATTCACGTAACTGCTTAATTATTGAAGGTGCATTGTGCAAATATTATAATCTTTTCAATTCACTTAACATGAATCCTTCCTTTTCTGACTTTTTTTGTCAAGCGAACTTTAGGCTTTATAAACTTGGAGGGAGCACTTTATTGTTCCAGCAAGAAGCAGGCATTCCTTCATTTCAACTTCGGTTGCGCTTGAAAAATAAGAAAGTACAACGTAGTGTGCACTATGCGCGCTGTATTCTGCCGGGTTACTTCTCACGTTAAACACAGTATTGGGTAATAATTTAAATTCAGATAAAGGCTGTGCTTCCATGTTCTTCTCGAATATACGCAAACCTGGTCGTGCCACGATCCTGCAACCACCGTCAAAGTAACAGAAACCAAGCCTTTCTCCAACGTTGCAGCAAGTCCGCAAAATTTTTCAACCAGCTTCTCTGGAACTTTGGCCAACGTTCAAAGCTGGTATTCCACGTCGATCATGGATTTGAATGGCTCCCGCCATCACGCGTGCGCGCAAGTGACGGTCTCCACCCAAGCTTCCAGGGCTTTGCGCTACTTTTCTGTCATTTTAGCCAGTCGTGCTTCAAAAATCTACATGATGCGTAACGGCTCCTTTAGAAGACTACACAAGCAGCGGAACTGTTTGTAATGTGCCTTGTTCCACGAAAGCTCGTTTTCACGAGAATGTTCCGTCATCTGAGAAAGTGGCTGCACCCTCTGCGAGGATGCCACCAAGTTGTATCGAAGCGACGAAAATTCCCGCAGCGACAGGCCGATCAAGTGCGACAACAGCAAAAAACACATATGGAAGCAGGGCATCGACAAGCACACCAACTACAAGGTGGTCATCGACCAGCAGGGCTTCTGAGAACAAGGCCACGTCGAGGGATGCAGAGAATAAGTTGGTACCAACAGAAAATACATCACCAAGCTGTGTACTTTCAACCAACGCAACGGCCAGCCTGACAACGAGAAACAACACTCCGGCAAGGACGATGACCACGATGATGATAGACAAAGCAGTGACCTTTGAGAGTGTTATGAAGAACCCAATGAGCAGCAAGGCAACACCGACAGCTTCTCCGCCTCCCAGTGGTGCCACGTTGTCCCAGTCAATGTCATCATCATCATCATCATCATCATCATCATCATCATCATCATCATCATCATCATCAGCCTGACTACATCCACTGCAAAACAAAGGCCTCTCCCATGTTCCACAAGTTAACCCGGTCCTGTGCTTGTTGCTGCCAATTTATACCCGCAAACTTTATCTCATCTAACCACCTAACCTTCTGTCTCCCTCTAACCCACTTGCCTTCTCTGGGAATCCAGTTAGTTACCCTTAATGACCAGTGTCTACGCGCTATATGCCTAGCCCATGTCCATTTATTCTAGATTTCAGCTATTATTTCCTTAACCCCCGTTTGTTCCCTTATCCACTCCACTCTCTTCTTGTCTCTTAAGGTTACACCTACCATTTTTCTTTCCATTGCTCGCTGCGTCGTCCTCATTTTAAGCTGAACCGTCTTTGTATGTCTCTAGGTTTCTGCTCCGTAGCTAAGTACCGGCAAGATACAACTGTTATATACCTTCCTCTTAAGGGATAATGGCAATCTACCTGTCATAATTTGAGAGTGCTTGCCAAATGTGCTCCACCCCATTCTTATTCTTTTAGTTACTTGAATCTCGTGGTTCGGCTCCGTGGTTATTACCTGCCCTAGGTAGACATAGTGTTTTACAACTTTAAGCGCACTATTACCTATCTCGAAGCGCTGCTCTTTTCTGACGTTGTTGTACATTAGTTTCGTTTTCTGCAGATTCATTTTAAGACCCACCCTTCTGCTTTCCTTGTCTAACTCCGTAATCATGAGTTGCAATTCGTCCCCTGGGTTACTCAGCAATGCAATGTCATCGGCGAAGCGCAGGTTACTAAGGTACTCTCCATTAACTTTTATCCCTAACTGTTCCGATTCTAGGCTTCTGAAAACGTCCTGTAAGCATGCGGTAAATAGCATTGGGGAGATTGTGTCCCCTGCCTTACACCCTTCTTGATTGGTATTCTGTTGCTTTCTTTATGAAGCACTATAGTAGCAGTTGATCCCCTGTAGATTTCTTCCAGAATGTTTATATATACTTCATCTACGCCCTGATTCCGCAGTGTCTGCATGACGGCTGATATTTCTACTGAAACAAACGCCTTCTCGAATCTATGAAGGCTATGTATAGTGGTACGTTATACTCGGAGCATTTCTCTATTACCTGATTGATAGTATGAATGTGGTCGATTGTTGAGTAGCCTGTTCGAAATCCTGCTTGTTCCTTTATTTGATTGAGTTCTAATGTTTTTTTTACTCTGTTAGCAATTACCTTTGTAAATAGCTTGTATACTACAGAGAGCAAGCTAATCGGCCAGTAATTCTTCAAGTCCTTGTCATCTCCTTTCTTATGTAATAAAATGATGTTAGCGTTCTTCCAAGATTCTGGTACTCTTCTCGTCAGGAGACACCTCGTAAACAGGGTGGCTAGTTTTTCTAACACAATCTCTCCTCCATCTTTCAGCAGATCTGATGTTACCTGATTCTCACCAGCAGCTTTGCCTCATTGCATGCTCTCCAAAGCTTTTCTGACTTCTTCTATCCTTACTGGTGGGGTTTCATATGGGTTACTGCTAGTTCTTATAGTATTATTGTCGTGGTTGTCCCAGCTACTGTACGGATCTCTGTAAAACTCCTCCGCTATTTTAACTATCCTATTCATATTGGTAGTTATTTTGCCTTCTTTGTCCCTTAGTGCATACATTCAATTTTCGCCTATCCCAAGTTCCTCTTCACTGCTTTGACGCTTTTCAGAGCGTGTTCGATTCTCTCCATGTTATACTTTCTTACATCGGATACCTCACATAATTGATACCAGTCAAGGTAAAAATTCAGAAACAAGCGGCCTGATCTTACCAAAGCAAAGAAATCACTACCACCTAGCCGGGGTAAGACTCCCTATGGGGATGGCTCCGTGTATTTTTGAAGCTTATATAAGTGATCAAAAAGCGTTTTCGCTGCGACCTGCAAGCTACCACCTTAAAACGTATGTTGCTACATCCACAGTATCTAACGTTTTAAGCCTTATTTTGATGCCTGCTACGTCTGAAATGACTAGCAATCATCTCTTCAAGTGGGACAACACACTCAAACAAGCTTCTCTGAAACTCACTCGCATTGTCACCATTATTAGTCATCCGGAAAACAGGTCAGGAACACAGAGAACTAACTCTTTGCCACGTGGAATTTCACTTCCGATGAAAGAGCATTGCTTGATAACTACAGGCAAGAAAATATTCGCGAGCTCAGCGACAAAAAATATAAAACGTTGATGCACGATAACACTTGCACAAGCGTCAGCACTCGTGATGACACAACGTCTTCAGCGCATTCGTCCTCCGCAGAAGCTAGAAATATAGTAAATATTTCTAGTGCCACGTTATCGGCAGAGGAATTGAGTGTTCTTTCCCGTGCTTTGAACTTTTGTCCTGCCACTGGAGGATACAATGAATTCCAGCTAGTCAGTGACTTACACAATTTTGAAAGAAGCATGCGTTTACGCGAATAGTTTCATAATCGGCCTCCATCTATCAAAACAGCGTTTTTTTCTACTAAGCATTGGACTCTCCCTTCACAAAGGGATAAATGTCTCGATATTTACATCCGAGCAGTGCAGCGAGGTGTGCTCGAAGTATACAAATTGCAATCGCCGTTTCACCGCAACCTAAGCGACAAAGAAAAACAAGCGATCCAAACCCTTGCTTGCCGAGACAACATTGTCATCAAACCGGCTGATAAAGGTGGAGCAATCGTAATAATGAATAAAGCTGATTACCTTCTTGGGACCCACAGACAATTGAATGACCACACGTTTTACAGACATTTGAGCTACGACCCGAACCGAGGAATTCAAGACCAATGTAAAAAAAACTTTAAAAGAGCTTGCAAGGAAAAATAAAATTCCAAAAACTGCTCTTGAATCCTTAGTCCCCCCTGAGTCCGGTAGCTGTTAGGTTTTATCTGCTTCTTAAAATTCATAAACGAAACAATTCACGCCGGCCAATAATTTCGGAACAGGAACCATCACGAAAGGCCTGTCTCGATATGCATACAGCTTAATTATTTCCATTCCTCCTAACTTTTTTTCATATGTCAAGGACACTAACCAATTTCTGCGTGACATTGTAAATATGCGTGTTCCGAGTGATGATCTTCTGGTCAGACTAAATGTGGTGTCGCTGTACACAAATATAACCCATGTGGACGGTATTTGTTCTGTACTCCAAATATACAGTGACCCGGTGAATGAAAAACGCATTGGCAGTTCCACATTAGGCACTATTTTAGCACTATTACTCGAGCTTAACAACTATGAATTTAACAATGGACCTTACGTTCAAAACAGTGGCACATCAATGGGCACACAAATAGGTCCCAATTATGCGATAATCTTCATGGGCATTCTAGAAAGTAACTTTCTTGCCACTCGTGACCCTAAATCACTTTATTGCAAACGCTTCATTGACATTTTCTTAATTTGGCACCATGATGAAGCGACATTACATATTTTCATTGCTGACTTCAACAATGCAGAACCATTCATCTCCTTTTCCCACTGTTATTCACCAGTCACCATAAACTTCCTAGACGTCAATGTAGCTTTAAGCAATGGTAAACTAACGACGAACCTTTACAGGAAGCCCACTGACCGGCAAAGAGATGTTCATTTTAAACGCAACCTTGTGAAACACTACAAAACAAGTGTCCCCTATAGCCAAGCTATCCGTTTTAAAAGAATTTGTTCGGACAGCAGGGAATTCAATCGCAACTGTGACCAGCTCCGTAAAGCAATAACCGAAAAACAATATCCTTCACAAATAATCGATGACGCTATACAGCAGGCCAAATGTCTCAATCGTTAAGAGCTCATCAGTAAGGACAAGCGATTAGCGCCACCTTCCCGAATCAACCTCGTTCCAACGCATTCTGCATCTATTCCAACTGTTTCGCATATACTCAGAAAGCATTACAACTTATTGACACAGAGCGACTGGCTTAAGGACATCTTCACCGAATCACCACGAGTTGTATATCGTAGATGAAGGAACTTGCGCGATATGGTAACTTCTTCCAAGACTAGATTAATTGCTCCTGTTGGTTGTCACCCCTGTAACAAACAGTGATGTAAAGTTTGTGCGCACACGACCACTGCGACTGTTGCTAAAAGTACAGCATCTAACTTTTCACTTAAGAATAAAGGGGACTTGAACTGCGATAGCACCAACATCATTTACTTACTGAATGCTCAATCTGCCACACGCAATACATCGGTCAAATCGAGACATCCTTCCGTATCCGTTTGAACAACCACAAATCACGCGTAAACAACTTGCCACATCTCCCATTGTCCAAGCAATTTTATCTACCAGGTCAATCGTTTGACAAGATTATGCTGACGTTATTAAAATCAGGCTTTAAATCACACCATGATCACGAAATTTGACAATCGTTCTTGATTAACGAATTTGATAGTTTGTTATCCGGCATTAACGAATGCGTAGGCAGGCAAAGTGTCATGAATTTCTATGATGCCCGAACGCTGCATTTTTAATAAGCATCCCTAATTAATAAGCATCCCTAACGTGTTCTGCAATCCCTAAATGTTATCACATATTTTTTTTTGTTTTTTATGCGTGATCATCGTCGTCATTGGTGAATGTTACAAATGCCTTTTTGCATGCCCACAGTCTAGTTTATTGTAATAAAATTTTTCTTATGGTTTTTTAGTGTAGCCACGGCTGTTTTGAAGATTTTGTGACACTCATATGCTGATCGCACGTGTTTTTTACTCACGTGTTCGTACCTGCCCATAAAAGTGGTCACATACACGCATTTCTGTTCATCCTGATGAAGACCGTGCAACGGCCGAAACATAGAGTAAAAAGCATCCAATTTTCGTAAGTGTGCTTCTTTATTTCTTGAATATATGTGCACCAGACCCACAGAACTTTTTTTATCACATATATATATATATATATATATATATATATATATATATATATATATATATAGTGTGGGAGCGCTGACTATTCGCTTCATCATCTTCATCTGTATACACAAAAACCATCATCATCAAAGTTAGGCGCGTCGTCTGCGCTGCTTGTGGCTCGCGTGCCTGTGTTGGAAAATACAGCGGTCGTTTAGACGTACCTGACGCCGTCTCACAAGTCATGGAGCGCGCTGGGATTCCCACGTCCTCGTGCTCTGCTGGTCACTCCTGGAACTCCGGTCTGGTCGACGGCTGTGCTTGCCGACAGTCATGGCGCAAAACGACCTATTCGCTGCCGCCTTCTTCGCACCACCCGCTGAGCCTACTGAGCCTCGCTACACCGTTAGTACACCTCAACGAGACCATCCGGTTATTCATGGCCTTCACGGAGAAGATGTTGAAGAGTGTCTATATAATTACCCAAAACAAGCGCTCATCATTGGGATGAGGCCAACAAACTGTGCTATGTGATCTTTCACCTCAAGAAGGTCGCTAAGGCACGGTTCCACAACCATGAACAAAACTTTCCCGTTTGGACTACACACAAGATGCAACTCCGGCATATTTTGGGCACGTCTACAGGATGCTCTGAAGCCACCAAACAGAAACTCGCCACCCGACTTGAAGGGCCAGACGAATCCTTACATGCTATATTGATGACATGCTCAATCTTTGCAACCGAGCACAAAGTGACATGATGGAATCCGACCGCATCCCTCATGTACTGAAACGCGTCAGCTCTGACTGAAAGGCGTCAACTCTGTCGCTTTCAATGCCCTCGTCATTCATACCCCAAATACAATTTAAGACGTCATTACTACGCACCAGCGTCTCGATGCACTTTATTCTGTGGGCTTTCCACAGGCCTCCTGTGCCGTCCGATTTATTGGAGTGCCTGGATAACGAGCTCTTATCAGCACGATTGTTCGAGAGGAACTTCATAGTATCGTTCAGGGCAACCCCGCCATTTCCTCTGTCCACCTTCCTGCTCCAAACCTGCGTGACTTTATCACGGACAAAATGGCATCGATGACAAGCGTCACACAGGCCCCTTCTCCTATACCCTTTCGTGCATATTCGTACGCCAAAGTGTCATCACGGGCCCCTGCACCAGTTTCATCTGTGCCTGCTGACGTTGTATGTGAACTCACCGGTGCAACCACTTTACCTGGCGTCCTGCGCGCCCCATGTGCTTTTACTGTGGCATACGAGTTCATATATCCCGCTTCTGCCGCTGCCGTCAGCAGAATGAACGATGCGAATATTCAGCTTGTGAGCGAGACGTTGCCGCAAGATTCGATGCCTACGTTCGCGTGCCGTATCCAGCCTTATCACAGCATTCGCCCTCACCTCCTAAGTCGCGAGGTTAGCCCCGTTCTTCCCACTCATGTAGCTAACGTTCTTCGTCACCATTTCGGCGTTCATCGTCACGCTTACGTCCTGCTCCAACCTTTCTGGACCGCCACCCGAAAACTAGAGACTGCAGTTTCAGGAGGGGAAACTGCCCATTGTCAAAAGGCAATAATTCCTCCATCTCGCCCAGCAAATCTACTGCCTGTTTGTGTTGAAGCAGTTTCTGTTGACGCTCCCTTAAACACCGGCGCTGTCATTTCGGTCATTCACCGCGAATGGTGTTTTCATTTACGGAAAGTGCAGACTCCTTATGATGGTCCTATGTTATGTGGTGCTAATAGCAATCTTCTTTGCCTTACCAGACGGTGTGCTGCTCGCGTGCTTATTCACGAAACTCGTCATCATGTAGAGTTGGCAGTGCTTCCTTCGTGTGCTCATCAGATCATCTTAGCCTGGGATTTCTCGTCGGCTGCATTAGCTGTCATTTTATATATCAACCTATTATTCGTCTTACGGACACTGAACAGTCTTCGCCGTCCAATTTTTGTCACCCTACCTTGTTACAGTTGTGTATTTTCACCTGCCTTCTGGCCAAGATGGCGTTCTTTCGCATCTGATCACGACACATTATGGAGTGACACAGTGGCTAACCCTTGCCAGCACTGCATTCTTCGTGGAATTGCCATTTCCTCTTGCCTAGTGCGTTTATCGCGTGGTTATACAAGCATTACTGCGTACAGCACGACACCTGAACCACTACTGCTGCCAGAGGGGACCCCTATTGTCACCATTCTTGAGGAAGCACAGGTATCTGTCGTCACTGTTTCACCTGGGTCCTCCTCGTTACATTGTTCATCTGCGGGATGTCCATCTCAAGCTATCGAAGCCACTATGAGCGCAGATCTTAATCTGATCTAGACTGATGCGTTGCTCATCAAGTTATTGAAACTCAAAACTTGCTTCAACGTTTGTTCCTTTGGCCTTGGTGCAAACAACCATGGCCGTTCATCGCATTGACACAGACAGATTCCGTATCGTTCGCCACTGCCCTTACCGTGTTTCATCTCTTGAACGCCAGATTATGGAAGAAAAAGTTCATACCATGCTCGCACGCAAGGTTATGAGGCCTTCAGCAAGCACATGGTCTTCGTCTGTATTACAAGTGAAAAAGAAAGACGGCTCAGTGCAATTCAGCGTCAACTATAGAGCGCTGAACAAGATCGTCCATAAGAACGTTTATCCTTTGCCTCGGATCGACGATGCTCTTGATATATTCCAAAATGCCGAGTGCATTTCCTGTTTTGACTTACGCTCTGGTTATTGACAGATCCCTAAGCACGAGTCTACAAAGAGAAGACTGCCTTTGCCACACCTGATGGACTTTTCGAGTTCAATGTAATGCGTTTTGGCCTATTCAACACCCGTGCCATATTTGAACACAAGATGGATACAGCACTGCGGGGCTTAAAATAGAAGACCTGCCTTTGCTATCAGGACGACAATATCATCTTTTCGTCCAGCTTCTCACAGCATCTGGAACGAATAGACAAAGTTCAAACGTGTCTAGCTAAGGCTGTTTTCCAGCTCAACACTAAGAAGTGTCGGTTTGCCAGTCGCAGCCTCAAAGTTTTAGGTAAAGTCGTCAGTAAACATGGCATTGAGCCCGATCCCGACAAGGTTGCTGCGGTACTTGAATTTCCTACACCAACGACATCCAAAGACCATCGTGGCTTTGTTGACTTAGCATCGTACTTACGTCGCTTTGTGCGTGATTTCGCTATTATCGCCGCTCCTCTCCACAAACTTCTGACTGCGAGCGCACCCTTTGTCTAGTCGGATGACTGTAAAACTGTTTTTCCCGCTCTGAAATGGTACCTAATATCACGGCCAGTGCTCCGCCATTTCGACCCTGCAGCACCTACTGTTCCACACTCTGACGCCAGTGCACTTGGCATCGGCACGGTCCTGCTTCAGCGGAAAGATGACTTAGAAGAACAATTCGTGGCCTACGCTACACTCTGACGCCAGTGGACTTGGCATCGGTACGGTCCTGCTTCAGCGGAAAGATGGCTTAGAAGAACAATTCGTGGCCTACGCTACCTGTCCTCTTTCTCTTGCTGAGCGATATTATAGCATAACCGAACAAGAATGCTTCGCCATAGTGTGGTCCGTGCAAAAAATTCGCCCCTACTTATACGGCCGGCATTTCACTGTCGTGACTCATCATCATGCTCTCTGTCGGTTATTGACTATCCAGAATTTGCTGGGACACCTTGGACATTGGGTGCTCGCTTACAGAGTATGACTACAGCATCGCATATAGGTCAGGTCAGCAACACCAAGATGCCGGCGCTTTGTCGCGTTGCCCACTGTGGCCGAGTGCCCAACTTTCACCTTCCATTTGTTCATCACTGACCAGCCAAGTAACCAACGAGACGGTTGTTGGCCCGAAAGAGTTTGTTGCCTCGGTGGACCTTCTTTCATCCACAGATTTCGCATCGCTTCAACATGCAGATATATACTGCCACACAATGATCGATCGGCTCACTGGCTTATCCCGGGCTCCAAACAGCCGCTTAAGACGACAGCTTGCAGGCTTCAAACTTCACAATAGAAGATTATGTTGACAAGTTCACCATCCTCTTGGCTACCAATGGGTTCTCGCCGCCCTTCGCTCACTTAGCTTCTCGGTTTCACAAGATATTCATGAAGACGTGACAGCTGGTCACTTGGGCTTTCTCAAGACTTACGACCGCATTAAGGCTCGCTGTTTCTGGCGTCGCCTCTCAACTTGTGAGGCCAAGTACGTTTGTTCGTGTACGTCATGCCAACACCAAAAACGTACCACATTTCTTCCAGAGGGGCCGTTGCAACGTTTGCCGTGTCCATCCACACCCTTCGAGTTTGTGGGCATCCATTTATACGGACCACGTCCTCTTACTACCGCTGGTCACCGTTGGATTTTTACTGCCGTTGACCACCTTACTCGCTATGTAGAGACGGCATCTCTTTCCTCTGGTGCTACCTTTGAAGTCCTTCGTGTCATATTCTGATGCTACCTCTTTTATTCCGCGTATCATAAGTTTGAGCCATGACACCTCGCGTGTGCTGCTTAGTGATTCTGGCAAGAAATTTTTTTCCCAAGTCCTTGCTGAAGTCCTCCAGACATCTAACATTATCAACAACACCACGTCAGCCTATCATCCACAAAAAATGGTTAGACAGAGCGTTTTCACCGAACTTTGTCTGACAATCCTCAAATATATTCAACAATATCACAAAACCTGGGACCCAATACTACCCTTCGTCACATTCGCATACAATACTGCCATACAACTTACGACAAATTACCGCCCATTTTTTCCTAATTCATGGCCGTTCACCAACTTTCGTTTTGGACACCGCTTTTTTGTCCACGTCCTCTGCTCCATCTTCGTCTCGACCAGAAGAGTTCGCTGCTTGCATCGCCCGTTGCCATAAAATTGCCCATGACACCACCGCTACCATTCAGGACAAGAGGAAAGTCGGTATTGATGCGAAACGACGGGTTGTTACGTTTCACACCGGTGACGGAGCCTTTCTGTGGACACCTTTTTGTGCACCTGGGTTCTGGTAAATATTCTTTCTGTTCATACACCGTGCTGGAGCAAACATCCGATGTCAACTATCACGTCGCTCCTGTCAGCACGGCTCCTGATCATCCTCACCGCAGGACGGAGATTGCTCATGTATTTCGAATGAAACGATACATTCGGCGTCCCACTCTCTCTAACTTGCTGCCCTCTTTTGCGAAAGGGGGGAGTAGTGAAAGCGCTGACTATTCGCTTCATCATATTCATCTGTATACCCAAAAGCCATCGTATTCATCATCATCGTTAGACGCGCGGTCTGCTCTGCTTGTCACTCGCACGCCTGTGTTAGAGAATACAACGGTCGTTTCGTTGTGTCCATCATACCTGACGTAGACGATATATATATATATATATATATATATATATATATATATATATATATATATATATATATATATATATATATATATATATATATATATATATATATATATATATATATTTATATATATATATATATTGTACCGGAGCATAGTGGCGCAGAGCTTTGTGCCAGCGTGAAAGAAGACGTTGACGTCCGTGTGGCTCGTGCTTGCCGGGTTCCTGCCTGTACCAGCTTGTTGCGGCTAACGCTTCTCGATTAATAACAAGTGGTTTTACGTGAACTCGCTCGTTGCATTTGGTAGAAACGTGCTGGGTAACATCCTGGAGCTCCGCAGCCGTAAGCTACCATCTGATTCCGCAATAACCGAGCGCGTTGATCCCCCACAAGTCTCTTTCACGTCGCCGCCTGTCATGTGCCCTCGCGTACTTCGTCTACGTGACCCACCAGTCTACAACGGCATTGAAGATCACGATGTCGAGGACTGGCTGGCAGAGTACGACCATGCCAGCGCAACTAACAAGTGGGATGACCCTGCGAAGCTGACTCACGTCATCTTCTGACAGATTTGGCCTACCTATGGTTCACCAACCACCAAGCCGACATCCCCACCTGGTCGGTTTTTAAGGAGACCGTGACCTCGTTTTTCGGTCGTGCAGCTATGCGCAAGCTTCGCGCTGAACTTGACCTGCGGGGACAATTTCAGCGAAATGGTGAGAGCTTCCCGAGCTACATTGAGGATGCGATCGGCCTCTATAGGCGAGCGGATGCGAGGATGACGATGGCTGACAGACTAAAGCATTTATTGAAAGGCATTGATGACGACGCTTTTCATATGCTTGTGGCCAAAGACCCACACAGACCGTCACGGCCGTGATTCAGCTCTGTCAAAGTTTTGATGAGCTGCGCAAGCAGCGAATTTCTACACGTCGCGCTAATACGCAGACGGCATATATTTCGGCTTTGGAGTGCAAAAGCAGTGGCCCCGACTACAGCGTGTTCATGCCTCCAATTCAACAGTACATCCGGGAAGAAGTAGCGCGACAGCTCTCTCTTGTGACCGCCATCAACGAGACCCCCACAGCACAGGACCGCTCACTTCGCCGTGCTATTCAGACGCAAGTTGCCGAGGCTCTCCCTTCGCCCACGTCTCATATATCAGGTACGGCACCGCTGACTTATGCAGAAGCCGTCCGCCCGCCTCCTGCCCAGCCGCCGCTCCCTTCATACAGTCCAGCCATCAACTACTACAGGTCACCTGTTTCAGTTTATCCGGTAAATCAACCCTTCTCGCCACCTTGAGCACCTCTTAACTCTTGGCGTACTCCGGATAACCGGCCTGTCTGCTACAACTGCGGTATTCCAGGGCATGTCGCGCGCTACTGTTGTCGCCGTAGATTCTATTTTAATGAGGCTCCGCATTCCGGCAATGTTCCTCGGCAATCAGAATCACATGTTACACCTGATGCACCTGACCGCTGCTCACGTCAACCAGACTTCAGCCCACGTCGATCTCCTTCACAACGTCTTCGGTCTCCTTCTCCCATGCTTGATTTGATTTGTGGGGTTTAACGTCCCAAAACCACCATTTGATTATGAGAGACGCCGTAGTGGAGGGCTCCGGAAATTTTGACCACCTGGGGTTCTTTAACGTGCACCCAAATCTGAGTACACGGGCCTACAACATTTCCGCCTCCATCGGAAATGCAGCCGCCGCAGCCGGGAATCGAACCCGCGACCTGCGGGTCAGCAGCCGAGTACCTTAGCCACTAGACCACCGCGGCGGGGCATTCTCCCATGCTTCGCCGTTACAACCACGCCCAAGAGGAAAACTGACAGTAGCAGTTCCCGAGGCAAGAACTGTGCCGCCGACGAAATTTCCAAGGCTTCATCGTTCACCCCCCTAACGAGATTGCCGTGTTTGTGGACGGTTTCGCCACAACTACTCTTGTCGACATAGGTGCCACTATTTGTGTAATGAGGGAAGTGTTATGCCGCGAACTGAACAAAGTGACGACTCCACTGGTTGATATTTCCTTACGCACAGCGAGTTCGCAGCACGTCCAGCCTTCTGCCACATGCACTGCTCGTGTTGTGATTCAAGGGGTACTGTACATTGTTGAATTTGTCGTCTTTCCGCATGCGTCTCTCAAAATCATCCTGGAATGAAAGTTTCTTTCCGCTAATCAAGCGATTGTCGACTGCGCCCGTGCACAACTCGTTTTGTTTCCGTACAGCACGACATTCATAGCTCTCCCTTGCTCGCCTAAAAAGGTGACCGTCGCCACTGACGTCATCATTGCTGCTTTTTCGGTCGTCATGGTGTCTATTTTTGCAACTCCGTTCCTGATTCAACTGCCCTCTTTATACCGTCACAAGAATGCGCTTGTCGCCGGGGCCTTGTCGTCCCGTTTGCCGTCATAACGCTTGCCGATGACTCCAGTGCCGTGTACGAGTGTAATCTGTTCCCTTGTCCCGCTGCCTTATTACATGGAGAATGTATTGGGAATTTCGACGCTTATGATGCCATCTTTCCTTTCGATGCTCCTTCCGATGTGACGCCAATGTCCGTGGATGCTGTCACGGCTGCCACCACACCCTCACTACCTGACAAAGACGTTCTGTTGTTCAGCGTGGACACTGGGCTTACGCAAGACCCGCGCAATCAGCTTATTCAACTACTTGACCGTTTCCGCGCCTCCTTTGACCACGGACCACCTCCCTTGTAACCCACGTCAGTTGGCGCTAACAATATCGACACCGGTCATCATAATTCACTTCGTCAGCGCCCCTAGCGCGTCTCGCAGGCTGAGCTTGACGTCTTTACTCAACACGTCGATGAGATGCTTCAACGTGGTGTCATTCAACACTCGCACACTCCTTGGGCTTCGCCAGTGGTCCTTGTGCGGAAAAAAAGATGGCTCCATTAGGTTTTGCGTGCAATATCAGCAACTAAGCAAGATCATACGCAAGGATGTTTATCCCCTGCCACGCATTTTTACTCCCTGGATTGCCTTCAAGGTGCGGAGTTTTTCTCTTCACTGGATCTGCGCTCTGAATATTGGCAAGTGCCAATGGCCAAACCAGACCATCCAAAAACGGCGTTTGTGACCCCTGACGGATTATATAAATTTAATGTATGGCGCTTCGGTCTTTGCAATGCGCCGGCGACTTTTGAAAGAATGATGGACAGTGTCCTGAGGGGACTTAAATGGCATATCTGTCTTTGCTATTTAGATGACATAGCTGTCTTCTCTGCAAATTTTCAAACTCATATTTCCCATCATGAACAAGTTCTCCAGTGCCTTACAGCAGCCGGGTTGCAAGTGAGCTTCAAAAAATGACATTTTGGCGACCGCAAACTCACAATTCTCCGCCACGTCGTCTCGAAAGAAGGAATATCGCCGGACCCTGCCAAACTGTGTGCCGTTGCCGAATACCCCAAGCCTACCACCCTAAAGGAGCTCCGTAGCTTTGTAGGCTTGTGCTCGTATTTTCGGCGTTCCATCCGCAATTTTGCTTTTATAATCGACCCCCTAACTCAGCTTCTTTCGAGTAGCGCGGACCTCACGGGCTGGAATTCCTATTGCGATGTCGTTTTCATGACGCTGCGCCAGCTACTCACGTTTCCACCAGTTCTCCACCACTTCGAACCCAATGCACCTGCTGAAGTTCTCACGGATGCTAGCGGTGTCGGCCTCGGTGCCATTCTCGCTCTACGCAGGGATGGCTGCGAAGAGTATGTTGTCGCTAATGCCAGCCGTACCCTAACAAAGGCAGAGTCCAACAATTCCGTCACGGAAAAGGAGTGCTTGGCTATCATTTGGGTTATAGAAAAATTTCGCACTTACCTTTACGGACGCCAGTTTGATGTCTCAGATCATCAAGCCTTATGCTGGCTAGCGTCCATGAAAGACCCTACTGGCCGTCCCACACGTTGGGCTTTACGCCTTCAGGAATATGACATGCGTGTTGTTTATCGCTCAGGACGCAGGCATTTCGACGCCGTTGCCCTATCCCGTTCTCCGCTGCCTCCTGGTATTGCCTGCTTACCAACTGCCATCTGCGACTCTTCATCACTGAGCATCACCGACATGCCAGCCGAGCAGCGCAAGGGTCTCTGGATCAATTCTCTGCTCAAGTTTCTGTCTCACAGTTCGGTAGAAATGACTTCACGGTCCCTCTCTTGTCAAGCAAGACACTTTGCTGTCCGTGAAGGCTTTTTGTATCACCGCAATTACGAGACGGATAGCCGTAGGTGGCTTCTTGTCATCCCCCGTCATTTGCGCTCGGACATCTGCGCTGCCTTTCACGATGACCCCCAGTGTGGCCATGCTGGAGTATTCAAGACCTATTCTCGCCTTCATCTAAGATACCACTGGCGCGGCATGTATCGGCACGTTCGCCAGTACGTTCGGTCATGTGCCACGTGTCAACGCCACAGGACGCCTTCTCACAGCACTACTGGCCCTTTGCAACCCTTAACCTGTCCAGCGAGACCATTCGACCGCGTCGGAAGTGATATTTATGGTCCTCTACCAAACACTCCTCGAGGCAACCGGTGGATTATCGTCGCCGTCGATCATTTGACACGCTACGCTGAAACATCTGCGCTGCCTGCTACAACTGCGAAAGACGTTGCGTCCTTTTTTCTTCACCATCTGATTTTGCGGCACGGTGCACCTCGCGAATTGCTGAATGACCGTGGACGCGTGTTTCGCTCGAACGCCGTCGACGAGCTGCTCAAGGAATGTCGCACTGTCCTTCGGAAAATCTCGCCATACCCTCCTCAAACCAATGGCTTGACAGGACGCTTTAATCGCACCCTTGGAGATATGCTTATCATGTACGCGTCTGACGACCACACTAATTGCGACCAAGTGCTCCTTTTTCTAACGTACGCGTACAACTCTGCGCCACAAACAACCTCCAGCTTCTCTCCTTTGTTCCTCCTGTACAGCCGTGAACCATCATGCTCCATGGATACCATTCTCCCGTACAAACCTGGCGTTCGCGAAGCGACGCCCATTTCCGAAGCAGCTGCTTATGCCGAAGAGTGTCGTCAACTCGCTCGCTCGTTTACCGCGCAAGACCAATGGCGCCAGAAAACTGAGCATGATGCCTTTGTATCTAGTGCCCACTATAAACCAGGAATGTTGGTTTGGCTCTGGGTCCCGTCTACCCCCCCCCCCCGGTCTTTCCCCAAAGCTTTCGTCGAAATACCATGGCCCCTACCGTGTGGTGCAACAAACATCTCCCGTCAACTATGAAGTTAAGCCCATTGATCCACCTTCGGACCAACGCGGCTGTGGGCGTGAAACGGTTCACGTATCCCGCCTCAAACCATGCTATGACCCCCCTGTCGTGTCATTTTCTTAGATCGCAAGGTTGGCTCTTTTCTGCGCTGGGAGTAATTGTACCGGAGCATAGTGGTGCCAGCTCTGTGCCAGCGTGAAAGAAGACGTTGACGTCCGTGTGGCTCGTGCTTACCGGGTTCCTGCCTGTAGCAGCTTGTTGTGGCTAACGCTTCTTAATTAATAACAAGTGTTTTTACGTGAACTCGCTCGTTGCGATATATATATATATATATATATATAAATAAATAAATATATATATATATATATATATATATATATATATATATATATATATATATGTATGTGTGTGTGTGTGTGTGTGTGTGTGTGTGTGTGTGTGTGTGTCTAACGTTCGGCGCGGTGAACGGCCACAGCATTTGCTCCGTTGTGCTGTCTCGACAGGTCGGTGACAATAGTCGTGGCTTTGCGACGAACACATTATGTGGTCGGCCACAAAAGCCATAACATCTGTGACTGATTGTCGCTGTCATGAACTGGTCCAAGGGAAAGGTATCGTTCGTACGCGAAACATCAGAGGACACCAGAATCACGCCGCGCATAGGCGAGCTAGTGGGTTCATCATGTGGTGTTCTTTTTTGTGTTTCGCATGAACTTTTAGCCAGCATAAAAGCAATAATATTAGCAAATATCATCTTCGAAACTGTGTATTCACGCGTTTTGCAAAGTGGTTCACAACTTTCTCATTGAGACTTCTTATCGATCTTCGATTCTTGAAAAGTTAGTTGAATAAAGAGATCTAAATAAACAACACTTCCGAACCCAAAAATAGTTCAACAGCAAGCAATGGTTAGCAATATGCATTTTGTGGTGTCGTCATTGCGTGTATCCACATATTTTTTAACTCTGAATAAAGATAGCTGGGGCACCCTGTATGTATATATGGCCAGGCTGTGTTAGTGGCAGAAAAACAAAACGAAGAAGTGAATAGCTGCTGTGGCTTAGTAAACAGACGTCCACCTCGAGTTCCAGTCAACCGTTTCCTTCCGCGACAGACTGGTGGACGTGCTGGGTGCTGTACTGCAACGTCTTAAGCCTGCTGGTCCTAAACCTGAAGCAACCACTGCCACTGCACTAAAGTCTGCTGATATTCATCGAAGCAGCCGCCGCCTTCAACGACTACCACCACAGTACGAACATTTGGCAAGTTCCGTGAGAACAATGTTTACCACATCCGCAACCCAAACTGAGCATGACCCATTCGCTAGCGTACTCTGTGTCATCAACACACCTCGTACACCGAATCCATTCTATGGCGATGCCAGTGAGGATGCCGAAGACTGGCTTGACCATTTCGACAGAGTCGCGGCCATCAACTACTGGGACAATCGCCTTAAGTTGAAGAACGTGCACATCTCCTTTTAGACGCGGCAAGAGTGTGCTACAAGAATCATAAAACTTGATGCACAAGTTGGCAGAAATTTCATCGGCAGCTTCGCGAGGCATTCAGTAACCCCGAACGGAAAGAGAAAGTGGAGCAGGCACTTTCTTCGCGGTTTCAAATGCCGAACGACAGTGTCACCATGTTTGTCGAAGAGATGTCATGATTTTTTTGACGGGCTGACCTCCACATGCCAGAAGACAAAAAGGTGCGCCTGCTAATGCGAGGCGTAAAAGAGCAACTTTTCGTGGGCCTTGTGCGCAACCCTCTTACGACGGTGTCCGAGTTCATACGTGAGGCCACAATTATGGAGCGCATGCTTCGGCAGCGGGTGTCGCAGTATGAGCGTCAGACAGCCATGTCCGCTGCGTGTTCAGTTGTATCACGAGGTGATAACAGGAAGGTCCTCATAGAACTCATGCAGCAGGTTGTACGCGAAGAACTTCTGAAATATCATGCAGCGTTCCCTCCCAGTATCACAGCTCTTACGGACGTCTTTCATAACAAAATCAGGCAGTTTGTTCATTCCTCTCTACCATCACAAGTCGAACCTCCCACGCTTTCCTACGCGGACGCCCTACGCGTCTCTACGCCGTCAACGGCACAATTTGCGCATCCACCTGCTGGGACCCCAGACGCTTTCTAAATCAAGCCCATCGCCCGCCTTCACTAGCCGATTTTCATCCCGGCACGCGGAAGTTCATTATCTGGCGTGCACCCGACAATCGTGCTTTGTGCCAACTTTGTGGCGAAGGTGGACACATGTACCGCGACTGTTACTACCAACGAATAGGCGTACGCGGATTCCACCCAGATGCCCGTTGTCCACGCTATGGTGGGCGCCAGCTAGAAATGGTGGATTGCTTGGGAGGTAGCCATCACGCTCCTGTCCCGCCGCGATGACAGACACAGTCACCATCAACCTGTCCGTCAGAATCAACGCACCGCACCCGGCCCACCATTTGGTCCCCTGGTGTAAGTGGCACAAGCCCACGCCGGGGAAACTGAAAACGGCTACCTTCGGAGGTGAGGCTGCTGTCACGCGAACCGACAAATACCCTCTGCCGCTGCCTCTCTACGTACCGTAAAAGCCTGTTTCTGAAACCGCCAACAGAATGTCCGCCGCCATTGCCGTTTCCGTCGACTGTTATCCGGTAACTGCGCTTGTCGACATGGGAGCTGATTACTCGGTGATGAGTGCTTCATTGGCCACCCGTCTACACAAGGTGCTGAGGTGCTGACACCACGTGACGGTCCTCAACTATTCACCACCGGAGGACACCTCGTATCCTCTGTAGGAAGGTGCACCGGCAGGCTTGAGATTTGTGCGTTGGCTTTTGTAGCGTCATTCCTTGTACTGCCCTATTGTTCCTGGCCGGTCATTTTGGGCATGGGTTTTCTGCAAGAGTATGGAGCGATAATCTGCGTTATTTGTTCGTCAGTTTTGCTGTGTTTCTCCAGATTCAGACATCGAGAACAAACATCGTGGCGTGGCCTTACGCGTAGTCAATGATTGCGTCACGTTGCCACCTCGCAGTAGTATTTTCGTGCTTGTTGAGTGTCCACGGGAGCAGTCACCTACGGGCATCGCCGAAAGTAACCTGACGTTATTCCTTGATAGGGAAGTCGCCATTGCTCGAAGTCTCGTTCAACTCCTAAATGGTCAGACTACGCTTCCAGTTACAAACTTCAGTGGTGAATACAGGCATTGTAAAGATGGTTCATTACGATTCTGCGTCGACGACTGCAAACTGAACAAGATAACGAAAAAAGACGTATATCCTCTTCCTCGTATCGATAACTCCATGAATCGCCTGCGACACACCCGCTACTTCCCTTTAATGGATCTCCGTAGCGGATATTGGCAGATTAAAGTAGATGAACGGGACCGAGAAAAAACAGCGTTTATAACACCGGACGGTCTCTATGAATTTAGAGTTTTCCCTTTTGGCCTGTGTTCTGCTCAAGCCACGTTCCAACGAAGGATGGACACAGTTTTAGGTGGCTTGAAGTGGCACTCTTGTTTAGTGTATATAGACGACGTAGTCGTTTTTTCTACGACTTTTTAACAGCACGTTGAACGGCTTGAGGCGGTTCTTCTGGCTATTCGCACTGCGGGCCTCTCTCTGAAACTGGAAAAGTGTTATTTTGGATATGAGGAACTGAAATTCCACGGCCGCATTGTCAGCAGCAGTGGTGTTCGCCCTGATCCTGACAAGGCTATGGCAGTTGCTTTGTTCCCGATACCGAAAAAAAAGCATGACATACCCCGCTTTCTGGGCCTTTGTGCTTATTACCGCTGCTTCGTGCCGAATTTTTCGAAAATCAGCGACCCTCTACAACAACTCATAGAGAACGACGTCGCCTTCATCTGGGCTCTCAAACAATCTGACGCTTTCCGCGACCTTCAACAACGCCTACAAACACCACCGATCCTTGGTCACTTCGACACCAAAGCAGACACATAAGTCCACGCTGGCGCAAGTAACCTTGGCCTCGGAGCTATTCTCGTGCAATGTCAAGGTGGCATGCAACGTGTAATCGCCTACGCTAGCCGCACGTTGTCATCTGCGGAGAAGAACTAGTCGACGACTGAAAAAGAATTTCCGGCGGTTGTATGGGCCGTAATCAAATTCAGTCCCTACTTGTACGGACGCCCTTTCCGAATCGTCAGTGACCGCCACTCTCTTTGCTGACTAATGAATCTGAATAATCCTTCGGGCCTTCTCGCAAGATGGAGCCTTCAGTTATAGGAATACCATATAACGATGATTCACAAGTCTGGCCAAAAACACACCAACGCTGACTGTCTTTGTAACGCACCCGTCGAGATCGCTGCAGAAGAAGAGGATGAAGACTACAGTTGCCTTGATATTCTGGCATCAATAAGCGTGGCTGAGCAGCAAGGCGTGGACTTAGAACTACAACCACTTATCGAATACCATGAAGGACGTCGCCCAGAACCCCCACGTCAGGTTGCGTGTGATTTGTCAATTTTTTTGTCTCCGCCAAGACATCCTCTACAAGCGCAACTTTCATGCAACGAAAACTGTTTACCTCGTTTCGTCGTTCCTGCTGTGTTTCGTCGTTCCTGCTGCTCACCATGATCATATTTTGCGTGCTTGTCATGACGAGCCATTGTCAGGGCATCTTGGCTTCGCATGTATTCTGGTGCGGATCAAGGACAAATACTACTGCGGAAACTTACTAAAACCGTCCGGCAGTACGCGAAGACATGCACAGCCTGCCAGCGCTGCAGAAATCCAATGACGAAACCAACCGGCCTGCTTCAGCCTTTGCGACCCCCTCACGCACCTTTTGAAAAGGTTGGGATGGATTTACGCAGCCCATTTTCGAATTCAACGGCTGGTCACCGCTGGAATGTGGTTGCCACTGACTACTTTACCAGATAATGCCAAACACAAGCCGCCCAGCAAGCAACTGCTTCTGATGTGGCTGACTTTTTATCAAGAACATCGTTCTCCGCCACGGTGCTCCGGCTGCCGTCATCACAGATCGTGGTGCTGCTTTTACGGCGCAGTGGCTCCGAGAGATTCTGTCGCTGAGCGGCACGACGCACCGAACGCTAACTGCGTACCACCCGCAGACTAGCGGTTTAACTGAATGCCTTCACAAAACGGTTTCAGATATGCTTTCGATGTATGTCGCAAAGCATCACAAGAATTGGGACAAAATCCTCCCGTATCTAACATTTACCTACAATACGGCTCTGCAGGAAACTACCGGCTTTGCTGCTTTTCATTTGGTTTACGGCCGTGACCTCATCACAATGCTTGACACCATGCTGCTACAAACTCTGCCTGACATGATTACCCCGGACACAGAAGTATTCGTTCAGCATGCCGAAGACGCCCGGCAGCATTTTATCGCGGCCAAATTAAGATGCTTGACGGTACAATACCCACCAAAGAGTAGTAATATATGAACCCGGTGACCTAGTCTGGGTTTGGACTCCTATAAGTCAACGTGGACGCTCCAAAAAATTAGTTTGTTGGTACTTCGAACCCTGCCAAGTTCTTTATTGTCTCGGGGAAGTTAACTACGAAGTTGTCCCAGCTGACACGTCACATCATTCTCGTAAAACACGCTCCTCGGATGTGGTTCACCTCTCAAGGATAAAGCCCTACTATTCGCGTTCACTGCAAGTCGAGACTTTGATGATGTGGCACTTGCCTTCAAGACAATTGTACATTTCTTTCTCGCTTTTTTTTCACCTCGTCTGTTTTTTTCTCAATTGACAAAAAGATTTTTTTACTACCTTTTGTTGTTTTTTGGAGCCGCGGCATTCATGCGATGCTTTTTTTTCTTTGAGGAGAGGGTAATGCCTCGCCGTGTTAGTGGCAGAAGAAGAGAGCGAAGAAGTGAACGGCTGCAGTGACTTAGTAAACAGTCGTCAACCTTGAGCTCCTGTCTATTGTTTGCTCTCGCGACTATATAGTATATATATATATATATATATATATATATATATATAGAGAGAGAGAGAGAGAGAGAGGAGAGTGGGCATTTGTTACTTACATCGTCCTCATCCCTGCATGATCACAATCACCATCTTCCGCTTGTCTCTTTGTCCTCATTGCCAGTCTGGGTCATCATCATCGTCATCGTCTGTGTACTGGCTCTGCCATTTCGTTTTGCGTGGTCTTTCCTCAATTGAACGCTGTCGCAACGAAGACTACCAAGACTTAATACGTGGTGGAGGTGGATTTTCGGTCCTCTTACCTCCCGCAGCCCGCTATACCCGCTGAAGCTTCCTTCAGGCCGCCGATTGCGCCCACTGTCAGGCCGCATGTCCCAGACCGAGCCAGCGGAGCTTATGTCATGAACCACGCACAGACGCAAGCTGCCCCTCCTATTTACATACACGGTCATCAGCGGGAACCCCCGCTCCTCGCTGGTCGTCGTGGAGAAGACGTAGAAGACTGGCTCGACGACTACGACCGCGTAAGTGTCGCTAATCGGTGGGACGAGGCCGCCAAACTGCGTTACGCCCCTTTTTATCGGACCGGAGTCGCAAAGACACGGTATTTTAACCACGTCATTGACCTACCCGACTGGGCTACCTTCCACCAGCAGCTGCGACACGTTTTTGGGACCCCGGACATTCGATCCGCCGTCGTGAAGAGGACACTTGATACTCGCCGACAACATCCTTGTGAATCGTACACTTCATACATCGAGGATGTCCTCGCACTGTGCCGGCGTGTCAATCAATCCATGCCGGAATCGGACAAAGTGCGCCACATATTGAAAGGCATTGGGCCTGTTGCCTTTAATGCACTTGCTGTCCGAAACCCCGCTACCATCGCTGATGTCGTGACGACATGCCAGCGCCTTGATACGCTAGACTCTGTTCGCCTCCAACCGGACATTGACTACCACCACTCTACGTCTCATGGCCACCTGCGTGACCTCATTCGGGACATTATACGTGAAGAATTGCGGTCTATGGGCTTCACACCTCCTACATCGCGTCCTACACAGTCTTCGGGAGTGCCCTTGCGTGACATCGTCAGGGAGGAACCTACATCGCTGACAGGCGTTGCGCCCATACAGCCACCTGCTTCACGCCCCATACCCACGTACCCTGAAGTTGCTGCCGTGCCTCCCAGTGACGCCCACGCGACATTCTTGCGTCCATCCTACACTTCAGTTGCTGCCGCTTCCCCGGTAAACTACCATTCCCTGCTCCCTGACCCTCCGGCCCACCTGACCGCACAATCTTCAGGTGCCCCGAATGCCTTCTATTCCCCACAGTGGCGCTCATCTCGCCCTGTATGCTACTACTGTGGCTATCGTGGCCACATATCTTGTTTCTGCCGAAAGCGCCAGCAAGATGAGCGTCGGAACGACGTGCGCGAACGGGACTCGTACACTGGGGCGTCTTATCAAGGTCGGCGTAATTCGTCTCCCCTGCACCGGTCTTCATCTCCTCCGGCATCGACTGCACCACGAAACAGCCGAAACACGAGACGCCGCTCGCCTTCGCCCTTCCGCCGTTCCACTTCTTCACTTCGGCCCGCCTCATTCTCATCTGATATTCATTCGGGAAACTAAGTGATGCAGTTTGCGGAGGAAAAACTGCATTCGGAATTAGAACTGAAATTCCTCCATCAGGCCCATGTAACACGCTTTCTGTGGAAGTGGAAGGAGTGCGAGCCGATGCTTTGGTGGACACAGGTACGACATTGTCTGTGATGAGGGCGGATTTGTGTGAACATTTAAGGAAAGTATTGACGCCTTACGATGACTCCACGTTAGTTGCTGCCCAGGGGAACGTCATTCGCCCTTCCGCGTTTTGTACTGTGCGTGTGTTCATCGACGGCATCCGCCATCATGTTCAGTTTGCTGTCCTGTCCCGCTGCTCTCACCAACTAATTTTAGGGTGGGATTTTCTATCATCCGCTTCCGCGGCGATTTGTTGCGGACAACGTGTCGTTCACCTCGCTGACACCGACCACATGCTTGACGACGACAATCACAAGCCACTTCGTCTGGTCGCTGCAAAAGACATCGAACTGCCTCCACTACAAGAGCAAATTGTCAGCATTACGTCTAATGACATCTATCACGGTGATGTATTGGTCTCACCGACACCACTTCGCCTTCGTAAAGGTATAGTTCTTCCGTTCGGTGTCGTTTGTTTTTGCGATGGCTCTAAACTTGTCACTGCTGTCAACTCTACACCGTAGAAGATCTTACTGCCACAAGGCACTACTATGGCCCGTGTTGCCGACTGCGAGCCTGTATTTGTCACGCCACTTCAGGCCATCGTATCCAAAGAACCTTCCTTCGGTGAGCATGTGTCTTCCTCCGCCTTTGCCACTGCTATCAGCAGTGAATTGACATATTCACAGAGGCAGCAGCTGCTCGCATTGTTACAGAAACATGCAAATTCTTTCGATTTTTGCTCGTCTAATCTGGGCCGCACTAATGCTACAGCACATCGAATTCAAATTGTTGGGACATCTATCGTACACCGCCAACCCTACCGCGTATCCCTAGCTGAAAGAAAAATTATAGAAGAAAACGTTGCGGACATGCTTAAACGGGAAGTCATCCGTCCTTCATCTAGCCCTTGGTCGTCTCCTATTGTTTTGGTCCGCAAAAACGATGGCTCTGTGCGTTTTCGCGTGGACTACCGGGCGCTCAATAAGATCACACGCAAGGACGTGTACCCTATGCCACGCATTGACGACACCCTTGATTCCCTACAAGGCGCGGAATTTTTTTCAAGCATCGACTTGCGTTCTGGGTACTGGCATGAAGACGATAAGGAGAAAACGGCGTTTGCAACCCCGGACGGGCTATAAGAATTCAACGTGATGCCTTTCGGGCTCTGCAACGTACCCGCGACTTTTGAGTGCATGATAGATACCGTGCTGCGCGGCCTGAAATGGAAAAGTTGCCTTGGCTACCTGGACGACATTATTATCTTTTCGTCAACGTTTCCTGAGCACCTAGAACGACTGGATCAAGTTCTGACATGCCTTGCCGGCGCCGGGCTTTAAATAAACACTAAGAAATGCTCTTTCGCTAGCAAATCTATCAAGGTCTTAGAACATGTCGTTAGCAAATATGGCATCCGGCCCGACCCTGACAAGATTTCTGCAGTCCTTCATTTTCCGCGTCCCGAAAAACCAGAAGAGCTTCGCAGTTTTCTTGGCCTCGCCTCCTATTTTCGCCGGTTTATCCAGAACTTCGCTTCTATTGCTGCTCCGTTACACCAACTACTCGCTTCGAACGTCCCCTTTCTGTGGTCTCAAGAATGTCAAACGGCATTCGAGCTGTTGAAGCGATCACTCACGTCTGAACCTCTGCTCTGCCACTTTGACGAAGCCGCACCGACTATCCTTCATACCGACGCTAGCGGCCTTGGTATAGGAGCCGTTCTTCTACAACGCGACAAGTCTTCCCTAGAGAAAGTTGTTGCATATGCCACTCGCGTACTCACCCCTGCTTAAAAAATCTACACTAAAACGGAGCAAGAGTGTTTGGCTGTGGTTTGGTCGGTACACAAGTTCCGTCCCTAACTCCACGGCCGTCACTTCACAATCGTTACGGACCACCATGCCTTATGCTGGATTTCTACACAGAAGAACTTGTCCGGACGCTTGGGTCGGTGGATACTACGCTTTCAGGAGTACGACTTTGACATAACTTACAAGTCAGGCAGAAAACATCAAGACGCCGATGCTTTATCTCGTTGCCCGCTTCCAACTACCCATATGAGCGTTGGTGAGAACTGAACGGCCACATCTACCAAAGTTCATACGCTCGCATCAATAACGCAACCCTTTTCGGACGACGAGCCAACACTTATCTCCCGCCAGCGGTCCGATTCATACTGCAGAAGCATGATGGACCACCTTTCGGGAGTTTCTCATCCACAAAACGCGCGACTCTGTCGTCAACTCCTGCACTTTAAGCTGGACAATGGGGTTCTCTACCGCCACGTCTACCACCCTGACGGTCAGCGCTGGGTTCCTGTACTGCCACGCTCTCTTCGACTTCAGGTGCTCGAATCCTCGCACGACGACTTCACTGCTGGTCATCGTGGTTTTAAAAAACTCTTGACCGCATTCGATGTCGTTATTACTGGCCTGGCCTTTCTTCTAGTGTAGCTCGGTACGTCGGCTCCTGCTACCCATGCCAGCGTCGTAAACTCCCCACGTCTGCACCTGCTGGACCTCTACAGCCACTTCCGTGCCCTTCAATGCCTTTCGAGGTTGTAGGTGTTGACCTTTGCGGGCCTCTCCCCGTCACATCTGCTGGCAAACGATGGATAGTGACCACCGTTGACCACCTGACATGCTACGCTGAGACTTCCTCTGTTATTACAGGCTCAGCTGTGGTAGTTGCAGACTTTATTCTTCACGCCATAATCCTGTGTCATGGGGCTCCTCATGTACTGCTTCGTGATCGCGGCAAAGTGTTCTTGTCACAAATGGTAAATAATGTACTGTGCGCTTCTGGAACTACTCACAAGACAGCTTCAAGCTACCACCCTCAGACAAATGGTCTCACAGAAAGATTTCACCGAACCCTTGCAGGCATGATAGCCGTTTACGTCCAACCCGACCACAAAAACTGAGATACCCTTTTACCATTCCTGACATTCGCTTACAACACCGCCGTTCAGCGAACAACTTGCTACTCACCGTTTTACCTCGTGTACGGACGCACCCCGACTACCTTTCTCGACGTCTCCTTCTTTAGCAGCCATGGGAATTTTTGTCAGTCTTCTAGCGAAGAATACATTTCCCGCCTGGCCCAGTCTCGCCATGAGGCTCGCATCAATACTGAAGCGAGACAGCATGAGCGGAAGATCATCTATGACGAATCCCACCGCGTTGTGTCTTTCCACCCTGGTGACGAGGTGCTGCTTTTGACACCTATTCGCACTCCTGGTCTCTGTGACAAATTCCAACCACACTTCATCGGGCCATACATTGTTTTAGAACAGACTTCGCCGGTAATTATCGTGTGACACCACTCGTGACCCCAACAGACCGCCGCTACCGCAGCACAGAGATTGTCCACGTTTGTCGCATGAAACCTTTCACGCGACGTTCCCCGACACTTTGAATTACGGCAGCCAGGGTGTCCGCTTCCAAGTGGGGGGAATTAGTGTGGGCATTTGTTACTTACATCATCCTCATCCCTGCATGATCACAATCACCATCATCCGCTTGTCTCTTTGTCCTCATCGCCTCTCTGGGTCATCATCATCGTCAGCGTCTGTGTACTGGCTCTGCCCGTTCGTTTTGCGAGGTCTTTCCTCAATTAAACGCTGTCGCAACGAAGACTACCAAGACTTCATAATATATATATATATATATATATATATATATATATATATATATATATACATCCACTTTTCTTTCTTCTTCTTTACATTCCATTGGTTCTAATACCTTCCTCTGTACATTTCTTGGCATTACTGTCTGTTAGATCTCATTATTATTGTGTTAAAAACACGAAAAAAACGAGCCTTTAGGTATACAGTTCTTTCCCTAATATATATATATTTATATATTTATGTGTGTGTGTGTGACGAACCATACGGGAACGGTGTGGTGGAAGAGTAGAGAAGGAAGAAGACGAAGACAAATAAATGGTTCATCGTACAGCCATCACGTCTCTTGCGTCACACTAGTCGACAGGATCTACCGTGCCCCTCATCATGGCGACATCCAAGAAAGTCATCAACATCCCGAAGTACTCGGGAGCATCTACGGACGTCCCCTTTGACAAGTGGCTCCGGCTCTTTGAGGTGAGGACTGCGGCCGCAGCATGGACGGAGCAAGACAAGCTGTGCTACTTCTCCGATTACCTTGAAGGTGAGGCTTTCCGATGGTTTCTCACCGAGGTTTTCGACACAGACGCGTCTTGGGAGAGCTTATGTGAACGCATGAAGGGAAGCTTTACGAGCGGCGTCGTGCATCCTTTTCGCCCTTTCATTCATTGCCGGTTGCGAACAGGCCAGAGCTTGAAGGAATACTATAATGAAAAAATGTCTCTCGGACGCCTCGCCGACCTAAAGGACACGCACCTTATATCAGGGCTCATCGACGGCCTCCCTGCGCACATGGAGATGGCGCTTGCTGGGATTACCACATCTGCACCAGTGTCATGGCTTACAGCTGCCCTTCGTGTAGAGTCAACAATGCAGAGAGCGAAGTTACATCGCTTTCCACCAGCTCTGAATACACAGATTAACGTAACAAGTGACAGAACCAGTCAGCTTCTACGTAATACCCCAGTACGAACATCCCGTGCGCGAGTGCAAACACTGCGCGATGGATGGCTTACCCCGAAGGATGCACTGGTACAATGAATGCCCACGACGCGCAAGAATTTCCGCCCTCTCCACCAACCAGGGAAACGAGGAGGGCGACCCAGAGTTCATGTAATTCAGTTTGATGCCCTTATTACCGGGTACCCTGTCAGCGCTACTCTTGATACCGGAGCTACGATTACCTGTATCAGCGAATCAGTGCTGAAGGCACTTCACCTGCAAATAATGAGGAATTCGTGCATCTCAGTTCAACAAGCCACATCATCTACCAAAACTTTGGGTCGCGTTAATCTAAAGGTACAGATAGGAAAAGTGACAAGAGAAATTCAGGCTCATGTTCTACAAGGCATGAAGAGCAACTTACTTCGTGGCTTGGATAGTGCTTGTTTATTTAACTTGTCGCTGGACCTTGACACCATGACTCTACGCCAAGGGTAAGATATCCCCCATTCTCGTACGCAAAACCACACCACGGCTAACATGGGCGCGTCTTTGCAGAGTGTTGAAGTTTGCAATGTACTACATCAAAATAAAACTTAACAGTTGGCATTGAAGCAGCTTATGTATAAGTACGATGACATTTTTTCCAAGTCACAGACAGACATTGGGTGAATCAGTGGCGAAATGCATCGCATTCATCTCACCAACAATGTTCCCATTCGTAGAGCTCCCTATCGATGTTCAGAAACCGACAGCGTTGAAATGAACAGACAGATCAATGAGCGTCTCAAGCAAGGTGTCATACGACTGTCTACCTCCCCATACGCTTCGCCAGCACTTCTGGCTGAGAAAAAAGGAGAAGGACGCACGCGCTTCTGCATTGACTACCGCAAGCTGAACGAATTGACGGTGCCTGATTATCAGCCCATCCGTCGCACCGATGACGTTCTCGATTCTCTGGGGAAATCTGCGTACTTCTCGACGTTAGACATAACGCCAGGTTACTGACACGTCAAGATTCACCCTGATGACATCCCGAAACGGTGTTTGTCACACATACTGGTCACTTCGATTGGCTCGTCATGCCTTTTGGTCTTCGGAATGCTCCGGCCACCTTCGAACGGGCTGTCAAATTTAGGTTGGCAAAACACCGTTTGCAGAACGTCACGAATTACTTCGATGACATTGTTGTCTGCTCTGACACGTTTCCAGACCATCTGAGGCATCTGGAGGGCGTTTTGAAAACTTTCAAAAGCGGAGGCGTCAAGCTGAAATTAAAGAAATGTCAATTCGCTCGAACCTCCATTGAGAACCTGGGACACAAGGTTTCGCACGCCACCGTCACTCCAAAGCAAAGCAACGTGGACGCAATCCTACAGTTTCCAACACCATCACGCCCTAAAGAGTTGCAGCGTTTTCTCGACACTGTCAATGTTCACTGTCGATACATCGACCACTTCAGTCAAATCGCTCACCCACTGACGCGCCTGCTCAGCCAAGATGCCACCTGGAACTGGGATTCGGAGTGTGAACTGGCTTTCACTCAGCTAAAGAAATGCGTGACTAAGCCTTGTGTGCTATACTGCGATGCATCCAACAGAAATATCGGCGCCGTCTTGAAGCAGGCTGATGATGAAGGTAGAGAACACCCAATTGCATATCATTCATGGAAGTTATCAAAGCACGAAAATAATTACGCCATCACAGAACTCGAATGTCTGGCAATTATTGACGTCACTGATAAATGACACTGCTATCTACACGGGAAACCTTTCACTGTAATCACAGATCACGCAGCGTTGCAATGGCTTAAAAGCATCAAGAATCCCCGAAGCCGACTTTTCCGGTAGTCTTTGAAAGTCTCCATGTACTAAGTGAACATCAAACACCAAAAAGGCATTGACAACATTGAAGCTGATGCACTATCTCGAAGCCCGGTAGTTCAACTCCTATCTGCTGAGCAACTGCGAGAGCATCACAACGACAAACCACCCGGAAAGCATACCATTGAGAACGGACTGAGTATAGTGACACGCAGAGGAATACGAAAAGTCTATGTGCCTTTTGCCCTCCGGTCTTCTCTTCTCCAAAAAGCTCATGACGCTTTCGGTCATGTTGGGGTAAAGAAGACGTTGCGGCTTCTCTCCCCACAGTATTATTGGCCCGACATCATCACCGACGTGAGTACAAACGCTACTGCGATACGTGCCAGCGCTGCAAAAAATTGAAGACCAAACGATTTGGTTCCTTGGAGTCTTTGCCACCAGCGGAACAACCATTTGATCTTCTGGCCATGGACACTATAGGAGGTTTTGGCAACTACAGCTCATCCAATAGATCCATTCACTTAGCCGTTGATCATGCCACCCGTTATGTCTGGGCTTTCGCACACAAGAATGAGACTTGCGACGCGTACATCTCCTGCCTGAAGGGTATCTTCGCTGCTGGAAAGCCTCGGAAGTTCCTTTCCGACCGCGGCACAGGGTTCACCGCCGGCAAGTTTAAGCAGTTCCTCAAGCACAACAATAATCATCAGCTTTTAACAAGCTCACAACGCCCGCAGTGTAATGGCCTAAACGAGCGCACTAATCAGACAATCGTTACTCGCCTCCGATGCAAGATCAACGACGAACCCCGAAAACCGTGGCCGCGTCTCGTCTCGGACGTTGTCGACGAGTACAATAGAACACCTCACGAAGTCACCGGCTACCCACCCTGCTATCGTATGTATGGCACACCATTGTATCCCTATCTTCTTCCAGGCGTTACCGAAAATCTGCAGGAAGCTCGTATAAACGCAGTCCGCAATTCAGTAGCATATCATGAGAAAAACAAGATCATATATGACAAGAAGTTTCTTCCATTAGAGCTTCAAGTGGGAGACTTTGTTCTATATGAAACACCCTGGCACCCGAACCGCGGCAAACTCAGCGCAATCATGGAAGGACCCTATACGATCATACGCAAATTTCGGCAGTTAACTACGAGATGGACCGCAGCGTGGCTCCACTCGGTCACCAGACTGACATTGTTCATGTCGGGAGAATTAAACGATATCATCCGCCCTTGCATATACGTCTCTCTCGGGGGAGGGGGGAAGCGTGTGACGAACCACACGAGAACGGTGTGGTAGAATAGTAGAGAAGGAGGAAGACGAAGACAAATAAATGGTTCATCTTTATATATATATATATATATATATATATATATATATATATATATATATATATATATATATATATATATATATATATATATATATATATATATACTTTATATAAGGGAAAGAAGTGTGTACCTAAGGGCTCGTTTTCCGTGTTTGGAACAATATTACTGAGATCTAACAGACAATAACGCTAAGAAATGTATAGGGGAAGTTGTTAGAACAAATGTAATGTAAATAAGAAGAAGTAAAAGTGAATGAAAAAATAACCTGCTTCCCCTATACATTCCTTGGCATTATTGTCTGTTAGATCTCATTATTATTGTGTCAAAACACGGAAAAACGATCCCTTAGGTATACATTTCTTTCCCTTATTCATTGACAAGGGTCTCGTACTGGCTGACATGGTGTCATTAGGTTGTATACGAGGGACTAATGGTCAGCTGCCCGCTCGTAATAAGTTCACGTGCTACGTGACGCCACACAGGCGCATAAAAGGGTGTTTCACATTCGCCACTTGGCTACAGATGGCGCTGACTGACACTCCCACGTCTAAATTGACATTTAAACCTAAAAAAAGTGGATGGGGAAAGACCGCTGTGATAGCTGAGTGGTTAGAGCATCGAACGTGTTATACGAAGGTCGTAGGTTCAGTTCCTGCTCACTGCTGGTTATTTTTCACCACTTTTCTTTCTTCTTGTTTAAATTACAAATGTTCTAATAACTTCCTCTATACAATCCTTAGCATTATTGTCTGTTAGATCTCATTATATATATATATATATATATATATATATATATATATATATATATATATATATATAAATATATATATATATATATATATTGGTATTTATGAATATAACACCGGCTACTATACAAGCTATTTACTTAGGGTGAACCTGTGCTCGTAAACTCAAAACTAAAGGGTCAGCCAAAACGTCCATTGCTCCCCTTGCTCACTGTCTCCATCATTGTCGATCTCTTCCTCTTCACCTTGAGTCCCGAGCCGGTCCCGTGGCGTAGCATCGTGGCGCGTGCAGGACGGTGTTCCATGGCGCCGCTTTCTTGCTACTTGTGTGGCGGCTTTTACGAAAGCAAATTGTTGCAAGCGTCTTCTGCGAATGTCGAACTGTGGCATTAGTTTCCCTCATAGCATGCATCGCCCCGATGAGTACAACCGGTTGACAGTTTCTGACCGAGGCCAACGTTGCTAGCGTCCGTATGAATGTCTGTTTTGGCATCTTCATCAAAATGAGCGGGTATGGGAAGTGACTGCAAAGGCCGTTGTAACTCAGAGAAGGTGTCTTCTTGCTCTTGCTGCCAGATGAATGGCACACCTTCCATCGTAAGCCATGTCAGTGGTTCCGCAATCTTGGTGAAGTTTTCAACGATGCGTCTATAGTAAGTACTAAGCCCCAAGGAACCTTTTATAGCGTTTTTGTCTCTTCGCCTTGGAAAATTTTCAACCGCAGTGATCTTATTCGGGTCTGGGCGGACACCGTGAGAACTGATAATGTGCCCGACAAACCGAAGCTCACGGAATTCAAAGTGGCACTTTACGGGTTTGGTCGTAAGTGCACCGGGCGAATAGCGTTTAGTACCGTTCTCAAACTCTCTAGGTGCTGCTCGAACATAGCGGAAAAAAATTACTATGTTATCAAGATAGACAAGGCCTGACTGCCATTAGAGGCCGGAGAGCACAGTGTCCATCATCCTCTTGAAGGTAGCGGGAGCAGAACACAAACCAAATGGGAGTACTTTAAACTCGTAATGTTCATCGGGTGTCAGAAACGCCGTCTTTTCACAATCGCATTTCTTCAACCAGTACCCGCTCTTTAGGTCCAACGATGAAAAAAGTGAGCATTGCGCAGTTTATCTACCGTATCATCGTTTTGTGGGAGTGGGTATACGTCGCTTCGTGACGAAGTTGACTTTTCTGTAGTCAACAAAGAACCGCATGGTGTTGTCGTTTTTCTTCACAAGCACTACCAGCGATGCCCATGAGCTTTTGGAGGGCTGTATGACATCGTCGTCGAGAATGTACTGTACTTGCTTCTTTATCGCCTCCCTATATTTCGGAGCTACTCGGTATGAATGCAGACATACTGGTAAAACATGTGCTTCGATTATAATGTAGTGCTTTGCTACGGGAGCACGTCTGACTATCGATGAAGAGGGAAAAAAACACTATGCGAATTCTTTGATCAACTCCACAATCTGGTATTTCTGCAGAGATCAAGGATCTCGGTCAATATCTCATTTCTGGAGGACACTGTCCATTGTTCAGGAACTTCTTGGTGCTTTTCTGTAGTGCAAACAACTGATACTTGTAAGTAGTCATGAAGTGATGCTATGGCTGCTCTCTTCGCCACATGCTGTACCTCATTTGTAAATTTAGTCAATAGCACATCAGTATATCCGTTCCGCGGTTTCACTAGACCTCTTACCACGGGTATCCTCTTTGTGAGTAGCAGTTTCATATTTTCATCAGCTAGTCCGGCATATTCGCGAGAAATGTCCCTTTACACAGAAAATGTCACGCTGCTACGTGGCGGCACTCTCACAATTTCATCAACAATACGAAGGGATGAAACGACTTGTTGCTCCGCATGACACATGGCAACAGCGTTATCTGTATAGAAAGAAACTTGAGATTTGTGCAAGTAGATGATGGCACTGTTTGCTTGCAGGAAGTTTATGCCCAGAATTGCCTCACGGGAACATTCGGGGAAAACAATAAAACTGCTGATATACGCATTGCCTCTTCCCATTCTCGCTGTGCACAATCCTACAGGGCTGTATAAGTGCCCTCCGGCAGTGCGTATCTGTGGTCCACTCCAATGAGTGAGCACTTTCTTCAGCTTTTTTGCGAGTATGCTACTTATTACTGAGTAGTCCGCACCAGTGTCTATTAACGTTAAGGTCTCGGCGTCATCGATTCTGACTTGTAGCTCGGATGTCACGTTGCCATTACTGCACTTGTCCGTCTTATCCGTTATTGTGTCCGTGTCGTCGTCTGATCCAGTTAACGATAGAGGGTTTTCAGTTTTCCGAAAATCAGTGGCTGTGCCTCCACAGGTCGCTGGTTCTATTTTTCCCATCGCGGGCTTGGTAAACGACGCCTCGAGAAAGTAGGTAATGGGCGTGGACTCGGCGACCTATTGCGCATTAGTGCGACCGACCGCTATTTATGTTGCTGAGTGTTTGGAGAGGCATATCACGAAGATAATTCTTCAATTTCATAAGGGTGCTCACCGTTACGAGGGCAGGGTGCATTCACTGGGAAGCCACATAGCCCCACCCGACAGTAGTGGCACGTTCGATAACGATGACCTGCCTCCTCACAGGGGTTGCAGAGGAGCCGCCGGTCTGCAGTGCGCAATACATCACTTTTATGGAGTCTCGCTTCTGGCATCAGCGGTGGCGTACTGCAAGGAATCGTCGGTGGCATAACGGGAGCTTGTGCAAAGTTTGAGCGTCTGATGTCTTGCCGTACGACTTGCGCGTACCACAGCTAAAGCTGAGGTTCCGGTTGCGTGTGGTGGGGCACCCGTGACTGTGGTTGAAGAATTGCTTGCTGCACCTGTTCACGTACAATCTCCGCCATTAAGGGCATTGGTGGAGGACTTTGGGTGAGTTGCAGCTTCTAGAGCTCCTCCTGAATGATAGCTGTCAGCATTTCCCGGAGGACGTCAAAGTTGGTGGGGAGTGTTGTTGAATATACCCTAACTGGAGAGACGCTGAAGTTTCTGTTGTGCAGTAGCGCACGTTGCTGTAGTGTCCTTTCCATGGTCGTTGCCTTAGACCGGAAGTCCCCCACAGATCGTGGTGGATTACGCACCAGGCCTGCAAAAGTCTCTTCTTTTACTCCGCGCATTAGGTGCCGCAATTTGTTCTCCTCGGCAATGTTTTAGTCGGCTCGGCAGAAGAGCCGCGCATAAGCGTTCCAGCCAGGGGGGCAAGGGGGGTGCAAGCCACCCCACTAAGAAAAGATGGGGGGAGGCTGTGCCCCCACTTTTTACAGTGGTCCCTTTGGGCTGCACACTGTGGAAACGAACAAGTAATGTGTCGTTTTTCATCACAGCCGTAATTACTCAAATATTTTTCTACGGGAGAATGAAATCGTTACGAAGCTATGTTACAACATAGTGAAATTTCGCCTTGACGATTGTCCAAATATATATATATATATATATATATATATATATATATATATATATATATATATATCTGCGATAGAAATGACAAAGAAGACGCTTGTGGTGGCAGAGGCTCATGCTGCTGCAGCTGTTGCTGAAACCGCTGGTTGCCGTCTCGGTGCTGCTAGGCCCATGAAACGGTTGCTTCACACCGGCGTGGCGTCTAACAGTATTCTTACATTTGGTGTAGAGTGGTGGTTGTCTGAAACTGGAACTCCGTTCCAGAAATCTACTACCTCAACCCCCCGCCCTAACAATGCCTGATGACATGAAGCAGTCACCTGTGGTCATAATCCCACCTGTCACCTGTTCTGGAATTCCACGACAGTGAGATCCATTATTTTCAACGCGACCGACGACCAAGACGCCGAAGACTGGCTGTCGCAGTATGAAGCTGTAAGCGCCCAAAATAAGTGGGATGACACAGACAAGCTCGCTTACCTCAATTTCTATCTCGCGCGTGTGGCGTAACTGTGCTTTAACAACCACAAAGCGGAAACACCCTCTTGGTCAATCATCAAGACGCGCTTTGCAGAAGTCTTTGGCCGACCCGCTGTTCGTAAGCTCCGCGCCGAACAGCGCCAGCGCTGCCGCACACAGCGCTCTAGCGAGACCTTTACCTCATATAATGAGGATGTTCTGGACTTTTGTCATCGTATAGATTCCGACATGTCGGACACTAACATAATACGGCACATCATGAAAGGTATCGAGCACGACGCCTGTCACATGCTCGTTGGAAAAAACCCGCAAACTGTCGCCCAGCTTATTCAGCACTGTCAGAGTATAGACGAGCTGGGGAGAGAGCGGATTAATACTCGACGTCCAAACATCGACACGACCTCTACATCTTGGTTAAAAGCTGGCGCTGTTTCCTCCGAACAAGTCACGTTGATGCAGCAAATCCAGCAGTTCGTCTGAAAAGTTCCGCATCAATTGTCTCTTGTGCCATACGTCCCGACCAGTGCGCGCACGCTGGCCCCAACGCTCCGCAAGGCAATCAAAGAGCAAGTTTCTGACGCCTTGTCTCTCACATACCATCCTTTGCCTATCTCCGCCCCTCTCACTTACGCTGTGGTCGCCAGACGATCGCCGCCGTCGCTCCCTACCGTCGCCGATCTTGCTAGACAGCCCAGTCCTCTCTACGCAGCAAGTCTACTTATCCGTCCCCACACTGCTCCTGTTCGCCGCCCCATACCACCATCAACTAACCCTTGGTGCACTCTGGACAACAGGCCAATTCGCTATTTCTGCCAAGTTCCTGGTCATGTAGCACGCTACTGCCGTCGTCGGGATTACATCCCAACTGCTGGTGAGGCGACGTACGACTCCTATTGTCCACAGCCAACACAGTCGTCTTCGCTATCCCCCCCCCCCCTCGTCGGATCAGTCACCACCACGTCGCCGTGGCTTCGACTGGAATCAGTCGCACTCACCACGGCGCCGCTCAATTTCTCCGATGCTTCCTCGATCACCACCCACCTAAAGGAAAAACTGACCATCGCATTTCCCGAGGCAAGAGCTGCACACATATTGAAACCTTCAAGGCCTCCGTTGTTACCTGCTAACAAAAGAGCTGTGCATATTGGTGGTGTACCTGCGAAAGCGCTTGTTGATATTGGTGCTGCCGTGTCTGTGCTAAGTGGTGAACTGTGCCGCACGTTAGAGAAGCTTACTCTGCCGCTTTCCGATGTGTCTCTCCGCACTGCCACTGCACATCACATCCAACCTTCTGCGGCGTGCAGAGCCTGACTGGTCATGGAAAATATTTTTTATGTAGTCGAATTCGTTGTAATTTCCCCATGTTCACACGATATCATCTTAGGCTGGGACTTCCTCTGCGCTCATCATGCCATCGTTCACTGTAGGCGTGCCGAACTAAAGTTGTCGACGATGCGTGAACTGCCCCTGTGTGAAGCGCCAACGTCTGAAAGACCTTCTTTCAAGTCGCTATCTTACCGAGTCACCGTGACCGCGGACACTCACATCACTCCTCTAACCCGTGTTCTTGTGCCACTCTCCTACGACGACGCACCCTCTGTCACCGTCCTCTTTATACCCTGTGGCGCCTTCGGCTCTCGAGAAAGCTTCCTTTCCCCTTCGCAGTTGTCACCGTAGAAAACTCACGTGGCTCCATTTATATAACGAACTCGCTTCCTTCCCCAGCCATATTTTTCCGTGGCGAAGTCCTCGGTCACATTGAGGAAATTATTATTTTTCAACCAGTCACTTACCTGATGACTTGCCATCATCTCACTTAATCATCCTTACCTCTGATACAACCCCAACTTCATCTGCGGAGTTGTTTTTTCCGCACGATTGACCCTAAACTTTCCGCTGCTCAGCACACCCAACTCCTGGCCATACTCGGTCGCTTCAAAATGTCCTTTGACCATAGCCAACCTTTGGGTCGCACGTTTTCCATCGTTCACAAAACCGACACTGGTAGCCATGCACCTTTGCGCCAGCGCCCATATCGAGTTTCGCACGCTGAACGTCGTGCCATTGATGATCAGGTGAACGATATGCTTCGACGTGGCCTAATACAACTTGCAAACAGCCCTTGGACCTCTCCGGTTGTACTGGTGAAAAAAAAGTATGGCAGCATCGTATTTTGCGTTGATTACAGGCGTCCCAATAGGATCATGAGAAAAGATGTTTACCCGCTGCCCAGTATTGATTACGCCCTCGGTTGCCTGCAAGGAGCAGAGTTCTTTTTTTTTAGACCTTCGATCCAGCTACTGGCTATAAATAAAGCCAACGACTCCAAGACTGCGCTTGTAATGCCTGACGGATTTTACGAGTTTAACGTCATGCCATTCGGCCTCTGTAATGCGCCTGCCACCTTCGAGCGTCTCATGGACAGCAACTTTAGAGGCTTTATATGGAACACATGCATGTGCTATTTGGATAACGTCATCGTTTTTTCGAAGAACTTCGACTTCCACCTCAGCCACCTCGCAAGCATCCTGACTTGTCTTTCAGACGCTGTACTGCAGCTGAATTTGAAGAAATGTCACTTCGCTGCCCGCCAGCCTACCATCTTAGGACATGTTGTTAGCAAGCATGGTGTCCGTCCTGGTCTAGCCAAGCTTCGCGCTGTCGCCAATCTTCCCAGGTCGGCTACACTAAAAGAACTCCCCAGCTTCATCGGCCTCTGCTCACATTTTTGCCGTTTTGTGCGCAAATTTGCCACCATAATCCCACCCCTGATGCAGCTACCTGCCGACGACCAAGACATCTCGGCATGGCCCCCAGCATGCAATGAAGCATTCGCCTCTTTACGCCATCTTCTGGCATCACCACTTATCCTACGTCACTTTGATCCAGACGCTCCAACCGAAATTCATACGGACGCTAGTAGAGTTGGCCTCGGCGCTATTCTTGCTCAGCGTAAATCTGGCTTCGATGGGTATGCTATATACTACGCTAGTCGCACCCTCACTAAAACGGAAAAGAACTATTTAGTCACCCAGAAAGAATGCCTTGCTATTGTCTGGGCAATCACGAAATTCCGACCTTGCGTATATGACCGCCCATTTGACGTCGTGACTGATCATCACGCATTGTGTTGGTTGTCGTCATTAAAAGACCCATCTGGTAGCCTAGCTCGCTGGGCACTACGCCTCCAAGATTACTACATTCGTGTAATTTATCGGTCAGGCCGCAAGCATTCGAACGCCGACGATCTTTCTCGCTGGCCCCTTCCCTACGATTATGTTACAGCATCTGTTTGCAGCTGCGAACGTTCTTCACTTGAACATGCCGAAATGTCCTCTGAGCAACGTTAGGATCCAAAGATAGCGTCTCTCTTAGAGTACCTGTCTCAGACGTCTCCACGCACCGACAACCGTTTACTTCGACAAACTGCTCCCCATTTTACCATCCGTGACGGTCTTCTGTACCGGCGAAACTACCCATCTGATGGCCGCCAATGGTTGCTGGTAATCCCTCGCCACCTACGTTCTGACAACTGTGCCTCTTTCCACGCGGATCGGCGATGTGCCCACGCAGGTGTAGTGAAGACGTATGCTCGCCTACGAATTCGATATTACTGGCGCGGAATGTACCGCTTTGTTAGGCAGTACGTCCGTTCATCTTCCTTGTGCCAATGCCGGAAGAGCTCCCTTTGAACAACCACACGGCCACTCCAGCCATTGCCTTACCCTTCTCAGCCTTTCAGCATCATAGGAATCGACTTTTACGGTCCCCTACCATACACACCAAATGGAAACCGCGGGGTCATCGTAGCCGTGAACCACCTTACGCGCTACGCTGAAACTTCGGCGCTTCCTGAGGCAACTGCGCGTGAAGTCGGCTTGTTCATTCTGCACAACTTCATCCTTCAGCATGGTGCACCCCGCCAGCTTCTCTGTGGCCGTGGGCGTTCATTCTTGTCGGAAGCTGTAGAAGCCCTCCTACGTGAATGCAAGGTCGTGCACCGAACGACAACCGCATATCACCCCTAAACCAACGGCATGACCGGAAACTTTATTCACACGCTGGGCGACAAGCTCTCTATGTATGTTTGCGATGACTATACGAACTGGAACCGCATACTGCCATTGTTTACTTACGCTTACAACAGCGCCATTCAATCGACAACTGGATTCTCCCCGTTCTTCCTTTTTTATGGTCTCGAACCTTCATCGTTCTTGGACACTATCATTATGTACCGCTCAGACCTTTCAGAATCGACAACTTTGACCGAAGCCGCCACATATGCCGAAGAATGTCGGCAGCTCGCACGTTTGCTCACGGTACGCATGATCAGGCTCGCCAGAAGCACTCCCATGACCAATGCTCATCTCCTTCGTCATACGCGCCTGGAAAAATTGTGTGGCCCCGCGTGCCATTGTCTGCCCCAGGCCTTTGCTCAAAGTTCATACCCAAGTATGACGGTCCATACCAGATCCTCCACCAGACATCACCAGTCAACTACTTGGATGAACCTATTCAGCCACATACAGATCAATGTCACCACGGGCGCGAGACTGTGCACTTCGACCGTCTAAAACTTAACTACGACCCACGAGTCCTATCTGTGCCTTAAGTCGCCAGGATGGCTCCTTTCGCACCGGGGAGTCAATGTAGTGAGAAATACGGGCTCTGCTATAAAAACGACGAAGAAGACGCTTGTGGTAGTGGAGGCTCGCGCTGATGAAGCTGCTGCGGAAACCACTTGTTGCTGGGCTGTCTCGGTGCTGTTAGGCCCATTTAACGGTTGCTTCACCCCGGTGTGGCATCTATCAGTGTTCTTACAATATATATATATATAAATATATATATATATATATATATATATATATATATATATATATATATATATATATATCATGGCTGACAAGTGAGGTAGGCTTGCCCCCCTACACGCGAAAAAGTTGGTACGCCACTGGAGCCGCCACATGTCTTCTGTGTACATGGCTGCGCTCTAGTTATTCCGTTGGTTCCTATCCTGAAGAGCAGCCTCTGCCTTCTCTTTACGGTCCATGTTCAGATAGGCTGCGATTAGCTGTCATCGGAAGTCACTCCACGAAGCAAGGACGCTTCGTGGTTCTCAAGCCAGGTACGTGCCTGATCTTGCTGGGCGACGTAAACGTAACGAAGTTTCCAGGCTTCGTCCCAACCATTCAAACGTGCAATGCGCTCAAAGCTTTCGAGCCGGTACTCGGCATCTTCAAAAGTGTCACCATGGAAGACCTCTGGTGTACGTGGTGAATCCACGATGAGGTGACATGGAGATGGCATCGACTGTGTGGCCATTGCAGTGACGCTTGAGCTTGAGGTCTCGACAGGTCTTCATGGATCAATTAGGGGGCCAAACTCGGGCTGCTCACCACGTAGTCGGTAACTCGTGCGTTGGTTCACAGGTGTTAATTCTGCTGGTTGCAATCTTCTGGGATCTGGGCATTCTCCCTTGCCTGGGGTGGGCTTGGAATCATACCAGCACCTCCACCAGTTACCAATAAATATAAGACTTGATACATTACAAACTATTTATTTAGGGCAAGCCTGTGCCCGTAAACTCAAAACTAAATGTTCAGCCGAAATTTCTCTTGATCGCTGTCTCTAACTTCGTCGGTCTCTTTCTCTTCACCTCGAGTCTCGTGCTGGTCCCGTGGCGTATCATCGTGGCGCGTGCAGGACGGCGTTCCATGGCGCGGCTTTCTTGCTACTTGTGAAGCGGCTTTTACGAACGCAAATAGTTGCGCTATGTCCTATATATATATATATATATATATATATATATATATATATAAATATATATATATATATATATATATATATATATATATATATATATATATATATTTATATATATAGTCCAGTAAATCCTCCGTGAGCGGTCACAACGTGATTTATTTCAACGTTTCGGCCTAGAGTCTGGCCTTCATCAGGATTAAAGATACAATTTGTTGGTGCTCTGCTTTATACAATCTCAAATCAGAGGGCAAGGAAAGAGGGAAAAAAAGACAGAAAAGAAAAAAAGAAAAAAAGAAAAAGGGAAGAAAAAGAAGAAAGAAGAGAAGAAGAGAAAAATATTATGCGGTGGACGCCCCTCGGGTGCCCCCCTTCCACTCTTCCCTCCACTTTCCCCCTCCACTCTTCCCTCTACTTCCCCCTTCATCTCTCTCTCCCTTCTCCTCTTCACCTTTCTGATGTCAGCGGTCTGTGTATGTTTCCGTTCACTAACGCATTCCTCCCCAATGTAACGCATTCCCCCCAAACTTCCCCAATGCAAACAAAATCCTTAAACGACATTACAACACTCTGGAACAAAGTGAACGTCTGAAACGTGCATTCCCATCCGCTCCAGGCGTCGTTTACCGATGACTACGTAACCTCAAAGACACCCTTGTCCACTCCCAAATTAACACATCACCCCCCAATATTTCATGCCGCCCTTGTTTAAAGCCAGGATGTCTTGTATGTAAGACGATGCGAGAAACAGACAAAGCAACCAGCACGCAATCCAAGTTTTCGATTAACATACGAGGAAACCTAACATGCGATTCCTCTAATGTGGTATACCTACTCGAATGCAACGTGTGTGGCATGCAGTACATCGGACAAACAGAAACACCATTTAGGATTCGCTTCAATAATCACAGAGCCCATGCGAAATCAGCCCCAAGTCTACCTCTATCAAAACATCTCAATCTTCCCGACCATGCATTCGACAAACTATCAGTAACGCTCTTAGAGACGGGATTTAAATCAAATCGAGAACGTCAACAACGAGAGTCATACCTTGTCCACCGATTTAACACCCTCGATAGAGGAATAAATGAGAATCCTGGTACACTTGCAGCAATTAAAGCATTAGAAAACAATAACGGCAACAATGAAAATAGTAACTGAGTTCACGGCACTGCAGCTGCGAAGGGCACTGGACAACCCAAACAATTCCAAGTGTACCTACTCTTTCCAAGTGCAGCTGTCGTCTGTTTTCTGTTTTATTTTACTACCCAATCAATTGTGTCATGCATGAGATGCCCAACAGCAACCCTGTGCACAGCCGGGAGGCCCCCACTACACGCGTAATCCAGAAGCGGGCAAGGAATTCGCATTTCACCCGCTTGCACAGCCTACCGCAATACGGGGCACCCCTCTTTTTACGACGAAATGTTGACAGGGCGCGGAGTAGTTAAAGGCTTAGAACTTCCGAAAATGCCCGCTTACCAGCCTCTGCCACAATACGCGGCACCGCTCCTTCTACGACGAATTGTTTACGGGACCTCGAGTAGTTAAAGGCTTAGGACTTCCTGAAAAGCTCTTTTTTGCCCCACACCGAACCGCCAGTGCCAGGAGGGGCCGTCTGATCGGGAGGAATGCGTTAGTGAACGGAAACATACACAGACCGCTGACATCAGAAAGGTGAAGGGGAGAAGGGAGAGAGAGATGAAGGGGGACGTAGAGGGAAGAGTGGAGGGGGGAAGTGAAGGGAAGAGTGGAAGGGGGGCACCCGAGGGGTGTCCACCGTATATTATTTTTCTCTTCTTCTCTTTTTTTCTTCTTTTTCTTTCCTTTTTCTTTTTTCTTTTTTTCTTTTTTCCTTTTTTTTCCTTTCTGTCTTTTTTTCCTCTTTCCTTGCCCTCTGATTCGAGATTGTATAAAGCTGAGCAGCAACAAACTGTATCTTTAATCCTGATGAAGGCCAGACTCTAGGCCGAAACATCGAAATAAACCACGTTGTGACCGCTCACGGAAGATCTACTGGAATATATATATATATATATATATATATATATATATATATATATATATATATATATATATATATATATATATATATATATATATATATATATAGTTTCAGCTAGTGGCCCAGCCTTCTTCGGAAGATCTAAGCAAAATGATACAAGTTCCCGTAGCCGATGGCCACTCTCACAGTTTGGAGGCACCCAAAATAAAAAAAAAAGAAAAAATAAGGAGCTAACCAGGCAAGCGACACACAACAAGAAGCAGAAGAAAAAAGAAGCGACGGAGAGGCGCCGAAAGCTGGTGGGTAATTGTAACCAAATTTAGATAACACGCACCGCCAGAGGAGGCGGCCTAGGAAAAGGGAAAAAGTGAAACATATTTCCGCTTACTGGCATCTCACCCATGGATCGAGTTAAAATTCACGGGGGGGGGGGGGGGGGGGAGTTCGGCGGCTGGCCCACGGCGCCGGGCCACAAACACAGAAAAAACATACGACCCGCTCTAGCTTCTGGAGAACATTGGCCACGATGCAAGGTTAAATTTGCCCTCTCCCCCATCTGCCCTCTCTTGCAGAAAAGTGTATAACCATTCCTACTCAAAATAAATAATTGGATATTCTTCAAGAGATGAACAAACAAAACTTAAACAAAAGAATAAAATGTACTTGAAAACAAAAATAAAATTTATTGCTAACACGCACGGTTGATTTACGTAGCATCGAATTCATTTACTTTCACGCGCTAGATTGATCATCCTATGTGCGCGACTTCACGTATGTATCAATAAATTATTTGAGTAATTCGCTTTCTGTGTTTCACGAAACTTCGCGGAGGCACGTCAGTCGCGCAGGGCTCTGGTTGATTCCGTAGGTAAGTGATCTCAACATCTTTATGAAGCATGACTCCCACTGCTCACGCTCCCGTGTGTTCTGGAAGTCGGATTATAGGAGCGTAATATTTACGCTTTCGAAAGAGTGGCCAGGAAGGTTTAATGTTTGGAGAATGGCGAATTCGGCAGGCCCTTTACATGTGCCCTGTGGTTGTTAAAGCGCAAACGGAATGCGGTTTCTGTTTGTTCAATATATTCCTGTTTGCACACCTCACAGCAAATTTTGTATACCACATTGGCTGAGTCACAGTTAAGGTCGTCTTAAATTTTGTACACAAAATCTAAACAGGAGGCTTCCGCCGTATCTGTGGCCACCATGTATGTGCACACCTTGCAGCGAGGTTTCCCGCACGATTTGTACCCTGATAGTGGTCAGATTTGTGTGTTTTCGCCCTGACCAGTAAGTCTCCCAGGTTTTATTTCTTCAGTAAACCACCCTGGGCGGAGTATGAAAAACAGCAGAAAGGTGACTACTCTGTTTGAGTATGGTAAAGTGGTAGATTAGCGTAGAATTCACCCTAGGGGCGGCGGAGTGAGTATTAAGTTTGCCCCAGAAGTTATATCTTTATTTCCGCCATTTTCACCCATTGTTGATTCTCGGTCCAAAGAGCGAGCGCGCTCAATCGCATTGTCAATCATTTTTTCGGGGTACTTTTGACACAAGAAGGCTGCTCTCAATTTCTGTGCGTGGGGGTCAAATTGCGTAATTTCAAAGCAAATTTTTCTGTATATGTGGGGATGAGAGTTGGGGACACCTGTTTTGCAGTGATGGGGTGGCTGCTGTGGAAATGCAAACACTGTTGTTGGTCAGTTGGTTTTTTTATACAAGGAAGTAGATGTGGTGGTGCCACTGAGTGATGCAGTGACATTCAGGAAGTGAAAACCCTTGTACGACTACGAGTGCGTGAATGTTATTGAACGATGCAGGGAGTTGAAATCAGAAATGAATTTGGAAAGATTATGCTCACCATCAGCCGCCACAAAGAACATATCATCGAGGAAGCGTCGGGAGAATATCGATTTGAATGCAGAATTTTCGAGGAAAGGTATCTCCAAAGATGCCATGAAAATAATTGAGAAATTTGGGGCATTTTCGTTCCCATGATAGTTCCGTTCACTTGTAGCTAATTCTTTTGGTGAAATTCAAAGGTATTATGTTTAAGCACAAGATTTAGGAGCACCTCTAAAGCGCTTTCGTCAAACTCACTCGTCGATTTACTTTTTCCATAGGCGGCGACTGTGGCGGCGATTCCTTTGGTGAGAGGAATCTTTCTGTACAGTGATGAGACATCCAAGGTGACCAAGTAGCATTGTAGAGGTACCGCAAATTGAGACTTTTTGAAGGAAGTGGCTGGTATCTTTCATGTATGATAAAATGATTTTAGGATGTGCCTAATAAGAGAGTCAATGAAACTAGATTTTTCAGTAGCAGTGTTGTTGCTGGAAACTATAGGTAGGCCCGGACTGTTATTCTTGTAGATTTTGGGTAGTAAATAGAAGCGCCCAAGAGACGAGTTGCTAGGTGACATCATTTTAAGCATAGGATACGTTATCTAACCACTGTTACGTAAGGCTGTTAGTGAGGAATGAATTTTACCTTCATATTCCTCTGTCGGATCGCAATATTTTCATGTGCCAGTTGACGAAGCCCTTCTTTGCGGTAGTCAGTCCTGTCGAGTACAACCACAGCATCACCTTTAGCAGATGGTTTGATATTAATGCTCTGGCTGTCACTTAAACTGCGCAAAGCCTCTCACTACTCCTTGGACAGATTGTTGAGAATGGGTCGGTGCTTTTCATATTCCCTGATCATATCACGATGGGTGGCTGAAATGTACATGTCTAGATATTTGTCTTGTTGATCACCTGGAGTCAAAAGTGAAAGATTTATCTGAAAATTTTTTCGTAAATGCTGCTTCCATCTTTTTATTACGGTAGCCAGAAGAATTTCTGATCATCTATTTCGTCTATATATATATATATATATATATATATATATATATATATATATATATATATATATATATATATATATATATATATATATATAACATTGGCGCCAGCCCTGTGCCAGCGGGAGAAAAGCCGACGACGTACGTGTGTCGCACTCTTGGCCCCCTGTTTCCTGGGCTGCAGCTGTCTTGCTTGCGTTCGCGCGTCTCTTGCAGAAACTCTTCCGAAGAACACGCTTGTTACATTTGGTAGAGCGTTGCTGAATCGTTACCCTCCTCGTCCTTGATCTCCACAGCCGGACTACACCATCTGCCGCTGAAATAGCCGAGGACGCCGCTCCTTCCCAAGCACCACCTACACCTACGTCGGTCATGTGTGTTGGGATGCTTCGTCAACATGACCCTACGATGTTCAGTGGCACCGACGAACTTGACGTTGAAGACTGGCTGGTAGAATTTGAGCGTGCTAAGTTCCCAACAACTGCGAAGACTCTGCTAAGTTGACGCCCGCAGCTTTTACCGGACTGATGTGGGCAAGCAATGGTACTACAACCATGAATCCCGGTTCACCGCTTGGTCGGCATTCAAACAAATCATGGATTCGTTCTTCGGTCGGCCTGGCTTGCGCAAGCTTCGCGCCGAACATCACTTCTCTGGCAGCGCTCAAAGAAACGGTGAGAGAGTTAAAAGTTAACTTGAGGACGTTATCAACCTCTGTAAGCGGTTGAGTGTTTCTATGGCTGAGTTTGGCCAAATAAGACACATACTGGAAGGCATAGATGACGATGCATTTCATATGTTGGTAGCCAAGAGCCCTCAAACGGTAGCTCAACTCATTCAACTGTGGCTAAGCTTTGACGATCTGCGCAAAGTGCGCCTTTCTACCCATCACGCCACAATTCCCAGTGAAACTGTCATTTTTGGAAGCTGGGAGCATTGCCGCTGAATATTCCACCTTGCTGCTACAAATTAAGAAATACAATCGAAAGGAAGTAGCTCGTCAGCTCTTTGTCACAGCTGTCACCTAGAATCCCACTGCACTGGATCACTCTCTCCGTCGTGTTATTCAGGCTTAAGTTGTTGAGACTCTCCCACCCCCTGTACCAACACCACAGCTTGCGGCACCTTGAACCTATCGTGAGGCTGTTACCCGTTCCTATGCTCGACTGTCGCCTGTGCCATTCGCCCCAGCCACCATCTTTTACTCACCGCCACGCCCTGTTCACCCAATACGCCCTGTTCTCGCGCAACCAGTCTGGTTTACCGAACCACTTTACAGCCCTAGGCGCACTTCAAACAGGCCCATCCGCTATGCCTGTGGTATTTCTGGTCATGTTGCACATCACTGTCGTCGTCAGCGCAGTCTGTATGCCAACGATGACATCCCCAACTTCGCCTACATGCCACAGCAGCCAGCACACCTTGTTTCTGCTGACTCATCGGGCGCTTATTCGCGCCCTGCCAGTTCACTTTCACGTTGATCTTCTCCTCCCCGGCTGCACTGCAATTCTTTTATGCTCCGATATGTGATTTGATTGACATGTGGTGTTTTACGTCCCAAACCACCATATGATTATGAGAGACGGCGTAGTGGAGGGCTCCGGAAATTTCGACCACCTGGGGTTCTTTAACGTGCACCCAAATCTGAGCACACGGGCCTACGACATGTCCGCCTTTATCGGAAATGCAGCCGCCGCAGCTAGGACTCGATCGCGCGACCTGCGGGTAAGCAGCAGAGTACGTTAGCCACTACACCACCGTGGCGGGACCCCGCTGTTCTAACCCACGCAAGAGGAAAACTAAGAGCCGCAGTTCCTGAGGCATGAACTGCGCCCTCATAGAAATCGTCAAGGCCCCATCCTTTACCTCCAAACGAAATTGCTGTTATTATTGATAGTGTCGTGACGAACGCTCTTGTTGATGCAGGAGCTGTCATTTCTGTTGTAAGTAGATTTTTGTGCTGCAAACTGTAGAAAATGATCATACCCGTTATTGATCGTTTATTAGGACGGTGAGCTCGCAGCATGGTAAGCCTTCGGCGGCGTGCACGGTACGTCTTTTGATCACTGACGCAATTTACGTTGTGGCATTCGTTGTCTTACCGCATGCGTCCCATGACGTGATCCTTGGTTGGGACTTCCTTTATACACATGCTGTTGTCACTGACTGCGCTGGAGTACCACAGTCGTCGGCACCCCCAGACCAGTGCCTAAATTGGTTGTCGCTGCTGACGCCACCATTTTTCGTTCTCTGCCACCCCGTGTCTGTTTTTTCGGACTCTTTGTGATTAGACCAACCTGTTTACACAGTCTGAAGACTGCACGCCGAATAAACCTCATACTCCCGTCTGCCGTCGTTACTCTTGTGAATGGTGCTGATGCGGTCTGCGCGTGCAATCCTTTTTTTGCTCGGTAACTCTGTTACGCGGCTAATGTATCGGGCGTTTGGGCAGTTTTGACGCCGTCTTTTTGTGTACCATTGGCAATAAATGTTATCACTTCAGTCGCCTGCGGCTCCCACTTCCCATCTTCAAAACGACCTGCTGGTAGCATTGATAACACGCTTATTCCAGTTCGGCGCACAAAGGTTCTCCAGCTGCTTGAACGCTTTCGTGGCTCTTTCGACGTCGGTTAGCCGTCATTGGGGTGCACTTCTGCAGTAGCTCATCGTATTGACACTGGTCACCATACTCCCCTGCGACACCATCCCTTCCGAGTATCGCACGCCCAACGCCGTGTTATCAGCGTCAACGTCGGCGAAACGCTGCAACGTGACGTGATTCCGGAATCGAACATATCTTGGGCCTCTCATGTCGCGATGTTGCAGAAAAAAAGCGGTTCGTACAGGTTTTGCGTTCACTGCCGCCGGCTAAACAAAATTACGCAGAAGGATGTTTATCTCCTACCCCGCATCCACGGCGCCGTGAACTGCCTTCAAGGAGCCGAATATATCTTATCATTGGATCTGCACTAAGGCTACTGGCAAGTGCCCATGGCTGAAGCCGACCGCCCGAAAGGAGCATTTGTCACCCCAGACGGTTTATGCGAGTTTACCGCAGTTCCTTTTGGCTTTTGCAACGCGCCTGCTACCTTTGAGAGAATCATGAACACCATTTTCAGAGGCCTAAATCGGCAGACCTGTATCGGCAGATACAGTAGGCAGATTAAGTATTGGTTTTTCCGCGTATTTTTCATCTTATATCGCTCGCCTTGAGAAAGTTCTTGAGCACCTCACTAACACCGGCTTGCAGTTAAACCTTAGGATATATCATATCGGCGCCCGTCAGCTTACCATGCTAGGCCACGTCGTCTCCAATGCAGGAATTTCGCCTGATCTTGCCAAACCTCGAGCGGTTGTGGATTGTCCCAATCCCGGCACTCTAAAGGAACTCCGAAGCTTCATTGGGCTGTGGTAATATATTTGGTGCTTCATCCGCAATTTCGTCTCCAATATATCCCCCTTGACACAGATTCTAACCGGCGGCAACGACCTGTCAGCTTCGAATACCGATTGCGACGATTCATTTAAGAAGCTCCACGTACTCCTCACGTTTCCTCCGATTCTGCGCCACTACTAACCTCATGCGCCTGCAGAAATATGCACGGATGCTAGCAGTGTCGGCCTTGGCACGGTACTCGCTCAGTGAAAACCCTACTTTGGCAATTAGGTTGAAGCATATAAACATATATATTTGAAGCATATATATTTGTATATATATAATATATATTTATATATATATATATAATATATATGTCAAGTAGATCCTCCAAGAGAACGGTAACAACGGAAGTGTTTAATTCGACAGTTTCGGCCAGAGTCTGGCCTTCATCAGGAGTCATGGTACATTCTGTTTGCGCTCACATTTATAGTATTTTGGGTAAAAAATGAGAGGGAAGGAACGAAAAAAAAAAAAAAAAAAAAAAAGAGTTTGAAAAACGAGAGAGGAAAGGATATCCAGAAAGTTCCAGGTTCCACTGTGCTTCGCGAGTGGCGTCGTCAGTGTGTATTTTCTTAGTATTGCGTTCAGTGCAGTTTGGTGGCGGTCCCTTTATTGTAGACGGGGCCTGGCTAAGGTAAGGGCTTGCGTGTCGCGAAAAATGCTTTTTTTTATTATTATTTTTTATTTTTTATTTTTTAAAGACCGTCACTAATTCGGCGTCGGGGACAGCGTTCCGAGGCTCCAGGAAGTCGGCGCGGGAGAAAATGTTTCTTAAGGCGCTGTCTGTCGTTTTGAATGCTATTTTGCTCTGCGAATCCGCGTTTGGGGTTTTAATTGTGTATGGGGTGGCCCTTCTATATGTCGGGCTTTGTTGTCGAAATGCGGGAAGGGTTTCCAAACTGCGAGAAAGGACGTTTGAAGTGATTGCTATTTTGTACTGGGAAACCGCGTTCGGGGCGTTTAGTTGTGTATGTGGATGTCGGGCTTTGTTGCCAAAATCGGGGAAGGGTTGCCAAAAGGCGAGAAGGGGCGTTTGAAGTGATTGCATTTTGTTCTGGGAATCCACGTTCGGGGCTTTTAGTTGTGCATGCGGTGACCCTTCGACAAGTCGGGCTTACAACTATTGTTCGGTTATTCAGAGAAATAGAAATAGACGACAGTGGTTCACTGAAACACGCAAAGATATTTGTAGTTGTCCAGTCCTCGTCGCCGCCACAGTGCCGCGAAATCTTGAACTGTTATGATTACAATTATAAACTTACATATACACACATACACCCCCATACATATGTGCATATGCATAAGTACATATACACATATAAATGCATATGTATATATTATAGTGCTTTGATTGCTGCAAGTGTACCCGGACTTTCATTTATGCCTTTTTCGAGGGTGTTAAATCGGTGTATGAGGTATGATTCACGTTGTTCACGTTCCCGGTTTGATTTAAATCCTGTTTCTAAAAGTGTGACTGACAATTTGTCGAAGGAGTGGCCGGGAAGGTTAAGGTGTTTTGATAGAGGTAGATTCGGCGCTGATTTCGCGTGGGCTCTGTGATTATTGAAACGAATCCTAAAGGGTGTTTCCGTTTGTCCGATGTATTGCATGCCGCACACGTTGCATTCAAGTAGATATACCACATTAGGGGAATCGCATGTTAGATTTCCTCGTATGTTAATTGAAAAGTTGGATTGTGTGCTGCTTGCCTTGCTTGTATCTCGCATCGCTTTGCATACAAAACATCGAGGCTTCAGACAAGGTCGGCATGAACTGTCGGAAGTTGAAGTATTGATTTGGGAGTTTACAAGTGTGTCTTTGAGGTTGCGTGTTCGTCGGTAAACGACGCCAGGAGCCGATGGGAATGCACGTTTTAGACGTTCACTTTGTTCCAGTATGTTGTAATGTCGTTTAAGGATTTTGTTAACGTTGGGGAAATTCGTGCTGTATGTTAAACATAGGTGTGTCTGTTGCAGGTTGTGTTGTGGTGGCCGCTTCATCAGAAGGTCATCACGCTGAAGTTTTCTAGCTTTTTGAATAGCGTCATCAATTACATGTGGAGGATATTTCTGTTTTTCGAGCACGAGTTTAAGCTTTTGTGAGCTCGCGTGGAAGTCAGTGTCTTTTGAGCAAATTCGCTTAAAACGGTGGGCCTGGCCGTATGGAATGCTGTTTTTACAATGGCGTGGATGATCACTTTGGTAATGGAGGTACTGTTGTCGATCTGTTGGTTTGCGGTAGAGCCTGGCCGTATGGGCCTGGCCGTATGGAATGCTGTTTTTACAATGGCGTGGATGATCACTTTGGTAATGGAGGTACTGTTGTCGATCTGTTGGTTTGCGGTAGAGGGTTGTGGAAAGTTTATCATCTTCTATTATTATGGTAACGTCAAGGAAATTTACGGTTACTTGTGAGTAGGTGTGTGTGAAGTGTATGTTTGGATGCACAGTATTGTAAGTATCGATAAAGTTTAGCAGTTCATCCTCGCTGTGAGTCCAAATAAGAAAAATATCGTCAATGTACCGCCTGTATAGGAGTGGTTTCAAGGGAGTTTGGGACAAAAATTCGGTTTCTAGTTCTCCCATAAAAATGTTAGCATAGTTTGGTGCGAGTTTGGTACCCATGGCGGTGCCGCTGATTTGTCGAAAGTACTCTTGGTTGAACTCGAATGAGTTCAGTTCTAATACAAGTCTTGTGAGGCTTGCGATGGCAGAGAAATCTGGGGTGTCAGGTTGTCTATGGTTTGTGTATGTGTTTTTTAATGCCGCTATGCCATCATCGTGGGGAATATTTGTATAAAGTGAAGACACATCAAGGGTAACTAAGTATGAGTGTTTCGGAATGCGCAGGTCTGCAATATCTCGGAGAAAATGTGAGGTGTCTTTTACGTACGACCCGAGAGTGCACGGAATGTGGCCTATTAATTTGTCTACGTACCCTGATATGGGCTCGGTTACTGTGCCTATACCTGAAATGATTGGTCGGCCTGGATTACCGGGTTTATGAATTTTTGGGAGTATGTAGAAGCGCCCTGGACGAGGGTGTACTGGCCGCATTAATTTGTGCTCACTGCGTGTTATTCTTCCCTCGTCCAACAGCTTCTTCAGTTCTGTTGCTACAATACGCGTGTATTTCTCTGTCGGGTCCCCTGGGAGGCGTTCGTAGAATTTTAAGTCGTTTAGTTGACGGTATGCTTCTTGTAGGTAGTCGGTTGTATTTAGGACTACAATTGCCCCTCCTTTGTCAGCGGGCTTTATTATTATATCAGTCCTAGATGTTAGGTTTTGCATACTCTTTTTCTCGGATTTTGTCATGTTTTCCCGCTTTCCCTTCTGTCTGTGATACTCCTGTAATATATCTTTCTGGACCGCGTTAATATATAAGTCCAGACACTTGTCTCGATGACTTTTTGGTGTCCAATCGCTTGTTTGGTGGCGGGGAGTCTTTGGAATGTTAGACGGCTTGTCCAAGAAATATTCGTGCAGCCTCAATTTTCTAGCGAAGTTGTCGAGGTCTCGGAGTAAGTGAAACTCATCGAAAGATTTTCTAGTTGGGCAGAAGTTTAGTCCTTTAGATAATAGTTTTACTTCATCAGTTGACAAACTCGTGTCTGATAGGTTTATAATCGCAGCGTCGTAGTGAGTGTTGATAGGTGTTTTCTTGTTTGTGCCGTGAGTTTCCTCGTGGGTGAATGTGTTGTAGTCATACAGTGTAGCGTCTGGTAGTGTGGGGTTGGAAACATTGTCTCTTTTAAGTTTCTGTATTTTAGTTTTCTTGACCTCTTGGTATTTATTCTGTTCGAACTCTGTTAGTAGGGTGATTTCCTCGTTTGATAAGTGGTTGTTGTCGCGCAGAATGGCGTTGGTCATGTTGGTCAGTTTCTTTACTTGTTTTTCACTGTGGTTGATTGCAATTTCTGTTAGCTTGAGTGATGCTTCTAGAAGGACGTTTTGCCATGCGGCCTGGTTGTTTTCGTCGAGATTTGTGGCGGCAGGGGTGATGGAGAGTGTCATTCCTTTGGGGGCTATTCTAGCATTTAGGTATACTTGCAGCGTCGATCTATGCATTGCATGTCTGATTCGTTTATCCGTGAGTTTTCTTACTTTAAGAAAAGTGGCACTGTAACCGGAGAGCAGAGAGCTGGACTTACAGATTGGAAGTCAGTCTTCTTTTGGGCGCGGGGACGGCACTGCAGAAGTCCGCAGGTTGTAGGTGTGTTGTGTAGGCCTTCGTCGTTGAAAGGATGATCCGGGCGTCGAGCTGCTGGCAGGCGTTGAGCTCCGAGCGAGCGTTGAGGGCAGGATGTCCGTGTTGCTCGATGTTTCTTTGGGTGGGGTCGGCAATAGAGCAACACGCCTCTGTTGGTCGGCAGGTTTCACCTCTTGGGAAGGTGCGGTACTGCTGTCGATGACGGTGGGCTGTATCGGGCGTCGAGGTGTTATACTTTCAACGATCGTTGGGAACTCTGTCGTGGTGTCAGAGGTCTGCAGTGCTCCGGGAACGTGTTGGTGACTTCTGGTTCCCTGGTGATATTCTTCTGTTCGCATTTGGATGGGAGTGGTAGGTTGGGATGACCACCCCGCGGCAGGCTCGAGGTTCCCGCGATATATTGCCCCTTTCAGCGTTTGAGCAATGAGTGCTACCCCCATGAAGCTCGGATGTAGTCCGTCCGCAGCAAGGAAACGTCTGGCTGGCAGTTGGTCGAATTCATAGTCGATGTATGACACCTTGCCCGGTTTCCGGCAGTACGTCTTGATTGTCTCATTAAAGTGACGAGCTTCCCTGTTGAAGCGGTGGACGAATTTCTCGTTGGAACGTTGTAGGCGCCTGTTGGTGGATCGTGGTGGCACACATGAGACAATTAGTCTGTCAAGTTCCGGGCGTCTTTGAAGAGTGTTATTTACCAGGCGGCGAAGGCGGCGAAGGGACTCATCCGGCCCGTACAGTTCCAATTCGCTCGTCCCCACGTGGAAAACGAGCGTGGTTACTGAGCGTGGCACATTTGCCAGCTCATCTTCAATATCGAAAGTGGATGCTCCGCGGATCGTTATGAATGCCGGTGTTGACTTGTCGTAGGGGTTGAAGTGTCGATGAAGGTATCTCGTTTGTGAATTTCCAATGATAGCTGTACTTGGTGCATGTTTAGGAAATTTCCGTGATACTTTTTCCGCTGGAGGTGCGCCGGTGGCCGGTCTGGAGTAGGCAGGCATGGTGGCGAAAATGGCCGTAGCGTTGCAATAAGTCAAGTAGATCCTCCAAGAGAACGGTAACAACGGAAGTGTTTAATTCGACAGTTTCGGCCAGAGTCTGGCCTTCATCAGGAGTCATGGTACATTCTGTTTGCGCTCACATTTATAGTATTTTGGGTAAAAAATGAGAGGGAAGGAACGGAAAAAAAAAAAAAAAAAAAAAAGAGTTTGAAAAACGAGAGAGGAAAGGATATCCAGAAAGTTCCAGGTTCCACTGTGCTTCGCGAGTGGCGTCGTCAGTGTGTATTTTCTTAGTATTGCGTTCAGTGCAGTTTGGTGGGGGTCCCTTTATTGTAGACGGGGCCTGGCTAAGGTAAGGGCTTGCGTGTCGCGAAAAATGCTTTTTTTTATTATTATTTTTTATTTTTTATTTTTTAAAGACCGTCACTAATTCGGCGTCGGGGACAGCGTTCCGAGGCTCCAGGAAGTCGGCGCGGGAGAAAATGTTTCTTAAGGCGCTGTCTGTCGTTTTGAATGCTATTTTGCTCTGCGAATCCGCGTTTGGGGGTTTTAATTGTGTATGGGGTGGCCCTTCTATATGTCGGGCTTTGTTGTCGAAATGCGGGAAGGGTTTCCAAACTGCGAGAAAGGACGTTTGAAGTGATTGCTATTTTGTACTGGGAAACCGCGTTCGGGGCGTTTAGTTGTGTATGTGGATGTCGGGCTTTGTTGCCAAAATCGGGGAAGGGTTGCCAAAAGGCGAGAAGGGGCGTTTGAAGTGATTGCATTTTGTTCTGGGAATCCACGTTCGGGGCTTTTAGTTGTGCATGCGGTGACCCTTCGACAAGTCGGGCTTACAACTATTGTTCGGTTATTCAGAGAAATAGAAATAGACGACAGTGGTTCACTGAAACACGCAAAGATATTTGTAGTTGTCCAGTCCTCGTCGCCGCCACAGTGCCGCGAAATCTTGAACTGTTATGATTACAATTATAAACTTACATATACACACATACACCCCCATACATATGTGCATATGCATAAGTACATATACACATATAAATGCATATGTATATATTATAGTGCTTTGATTGCTGCAAGTGTACCCGGACTTTCATTTATGCCTTTTTCGAGGGTGTTAAATCGGTGTATGAGGTATGATTCACGTTGTTCACGTTCCCGGTTTGATTTAAATCCTGTTTCTAAAAGTGTGACTGACAATTTGTCGAAGGAGTGGCCGGGAAGGTTAAGGTGTTTTGATAGAGGTAGATTCGGCGCTGATTTCGCGTGGGCTCTGTGATTATTGAAACGAATCCTAAAGGGTGTTTCCGTTTGTCCGATGTATTGCATGCCGCACACGTTGCATTCAAGTAGATATACCACATTAGGGGAATCGCATGTTAGATTTCCTCGTATGTTAATTGAAAAGTTGGATTGTGTGCTGCTTGCCTTGCTTGTATCTCGCATCGCTTTGCATACAAAACATCGAGGCTTCAGACAAGGTCGGCATGAACTGTCGGAAGTTGAAGTATTGATTTGGGAGTTTACAAGTGTGTCTTTGAGGTTGCGTGTTCGTCGGTAAACGACGCCAGGAGCCGATGGGAATGCACGTTTTAGACGTTCACTTTGTTCCAGTATGTTGTAATGTCGTTTAAGGATTTTGTTAACGTTGGGGAAATTCGTGCTGTATGTTAAACATAGGTGTGTCTGTTGCAGGTTGTGTTGTGGTGGCCGCTTCATCAGAAGGTCATCACGCTGAAGTTTTCTAGCTTTTTGAATAGCGTCATCAATTACATGTGGAGGATATTTCTGTTTTTCGAGCACGAGTTTAAGCTTTTGTGAGCTCGCGTGGAAGTCAGTGTCTTTTGAGCAAATTCGCTTAAAACGGTGGGCCTGGCCGTATGGAATGCTGTTTTTACAATGGCGTGGATGATCACTTTGGTAATGGAGGTACTGTTGTCGATCTGTTGGTTTGCGGTAGAGGGTTGTGGAAAGTTTATCATCTTCTATTATTATGGTAACGTCAAGGAAATTTACGGTTACTTGTGAGTAGGTGTGTGTGAAGTGTATGTTTGGATGCACAGTATTGTAAGTATCGATAAAGTTTAGCAGTTCATCCTCGCTGTGAGTCCAAATAAGAAAAATATCGTCAATGTACCGCCTGTATAGGAGTGGTTTCAAGGGAGTTTGGGACAAAAATTCGGTTTCTAGTTCTCCCATAAAAATGTTAGCATAGTTTGGTGCGAGTTTGGTACCCATGGCGGTGCCGCTGATTTGTCGAAAGTACTCTTGGTTGAACTCGAATGAGTTCAGTTCTAATACAAGTCTTGTGAGGCTTGCGATGGCAGAGAAATCTGGGGTGTCAGGTTGTCTATGGTTTGTGTATGTGTTTTTTAATGCCGCTATGCCATCATCGTGGGGAATATTTGTATAAAGTGAAGACACATCAAGGGTAACTAAGTATGAGTGTTTCGGAATGCGCAGGTCTGCAATATCTCGGAGAAAATGTGAGGTGTCTTTTACGTACGACCCGAGAGTGCACGGAATGTGGCCTATTAATTTGTCTACGTACCCTGATATGGGCTCGGTTACTGTGCCTATACCTGAAATGATTGGTCGGCCTGGATTACCGGGTTTATGAATTTTTGGGAGTATGTAGAAGCGCCCTGGACGAGGGTGTACTGGCCGCATTAATTTGTGCTCACTGCGTGTTATTCTTCCCTCGTCCAACAGCTTCTTCAGTTCTGTTGCTACAATACGCGTGTATTTCTCTGTCGGGTCCCCTGGGAGGCGTTCGTAGAATTTTAAGTCGTTTAGTTGACGGTATGCTTCTTGTAGGTAGTCGGTTGTATTTAGGACTACAATTGCCCCTCCTTTGTCAGCGGGCTTTATTATTATATCAGTCCTAGATGTTAGGTTTTGCATACTCTTTTTCTCGGATTTTGTCATGTTTTCCCGCTTTCCCTTCTGTCTGTGATACTCCTGTAATATATCTTTCTGGACCGCGTTAATATATAAGTCCAGACACTTGTCTCGATGACTTTTTGGTGTCCAATCGCTTGTTTGGTGGCGGGGAGTCTTTGGAATGTTAGACGGCTTGTCCAAGAAATATTCGTGCAGCCTCAATTTTCTAGCGAAGTTGTCGAGGTCTCGGAGTAAGTGAAACTCATCGAAAGATTTTCTAGTTGGGCAGAAGTTTAGTCCTTTAGATAATAGTTTTACTTCATCAGTTGACAAACTCGTGTCTGATAGGTTTATAATCGCAGCGTCGTAGTGAGTGTTGATAGGTGTTTTCTTGTTTGTGCCGTGAGTTTCCTCGTGGGTGAATGTGTTGTAGTCATACAGTGTAGCGTCTGGTAGTGTGGGGTTGGAAACATTGTCTCTTTTAAGTTTCTGTATTTTAGTTTTCTTGACCTCTTGGTATTTATTCTGTTCGAACTCTGTTAGTAGGGTGATTTCCTCGTTTGATAAGTGGTTGTTGTCGCGCAGAATGGCGTTGGTCATGTTGGTCAGTTTCTTTACTTGTTTTTCACTGTGGTTGATTGCAATTTCTGTTAGCTTGAGTGATGCTTCTAGAAGGACGTTTTGCCATGCGGCCTGGTTGTTTTCGTCGAGATTTGTGGCGGCAGGGGTGATGGAGAGTGTCATTCCTTTGGGGGCTATTCTAGCATTTAGGTATACTTGCAGCGTCGATCTATGCATTGCATGTCTGATTCGTTTATCCGTGAGTTTTCTTACTTTAAGAAAAGTGGCACTGTAACCGGAGAGCAGAGAGCTGGACTTACAGATTGGAAGTCAGTCTTCTTTTGGGCGCGGGGACGGCACTGCAGAAGTCCGCAGGTTGTAGGTGTGTTGTGTAGGCCTTCGTCGTTGAAAGGATGATCCGGGCGTCGAGCTGCTGGCAGGCGTTGAGCTCCGAGCGAGCGTTGAGGGCAGGATGTCCGTGTTGCTCGATGTTTCTTTGGGTGGGGTCGGCAATAGAGCAACACGCCTCTGTTGGTCGGCAGGTTTCACCTCTTGGGAAGGTGCGGTACTGCTGTCGATGACGGTGGGCTGTATCGGGCGTCGAGGTGTTATACTTTCAACGATCGTTGGGAACTCTGTCGTGGTGTCAGAGGTCTGCAGTGCTCCGGGAACGTGTTGGTGACTTCTGGTTCCCTGGTGATATTCTTCTGTTCGCATTTGGATGGGAGTGGTAGGTTGGGATGACCACCCCGCGGCAGGCTCGAGGTTCCCGCGATATATTGCCCCTTTCAGCGTTTGAGCAATGAGTGCTACCCCCATGAAGCTCGGATGTAGTCCGTCCGCAGCAAGGAAACGTCTGGCTGGCAGTTGGTCGAATTCATAGTCGATGTATGACACCTTGCCCGGTTTCCGGCAGTACGTCTTGATTGTCTCATTAAAGTGACGAGCTTCCCTGTTGAAGCGGTGGACGAATTTCTCGTTGGAACGTTGTAGGCGCCTGTTGGTGGATCGTGGTGGCACACATGAGACAATTAGTCTGTCAAGTTCCGGGCGTCTTTGAAGAGTGTTATTTACCAGGCGGCGAAGGCGGCGAAGGGACTCATCCGGCGAAATCTCGACGAAAACAACCAGGCCGCATGGCAAAACGTCCTTCTAGAAGCATCACTCAAGCTAACAGAAATTGCAATCAACCACAGTGAAAAACAAGTAAAGAAACTGACCAACATGACCAACGCCATTCTGCGCGACAACAACCACTTATCAAACGAGGAAATCACCCTACTAACAGAGTTCGAACAGAATAAATACCAAGAGGTCAAGAAAACTAAAATACAGAAACTTAAAAGAGACAATGTTTCCAACCCCACACTACCAGACGCTACACTGTATGACTACAACACATTCACCCACGAGGAAACTCACGGCACAAACAAGAAAACACCTATCAACACTCACTACGACGCTGCGATTATAAACCTATCAGACACGAGTTTGTCAACTGATGAAGTAAAACTATTATCTAAAGGACTAAACTTCTGCCCAACTAGAAAATCTTTCGATGAGTTTCACTTACTCCGAGACCTCGACAACTTCGCTAGAAAATTGAGGCTGCACGAATATTTCTTGGACAAGCCGTCTAACATTCCAAAGACTCCCCGCCACCAAACAAGCGATTGGACACCAAAAAGTCATCGAGACAAGTGTCTGGACTTATATATTAACGCGGTCCAGAAAGATATATTACAGGAGTATCACAGACAGAAGGGAAAGCGGGAAAACATGACAAAATCCGAGAAAAAGAGTATGCAAAACCTAACATCTAGGACTGATATAATAATAAAGCCCGCTGACAAAGGAGGGGCAATTGTAGTCCTAAATACAACCGACTACCTACAAGAAGCATACCGTCAACTAAACGACTTAAAATTCTACGAACGCCTCCCAGGGGACCCGACAGAGAAATACACGCGTATTGTAGCAACAGAACTGAAGAAGCTGTTGGACGAGGGAAGAATAACACGCAGTGAGCACAAATTAATGCGGCCAGTACACCCTCGTCCAGGGCGCTTCTACATACTCCCAAAAATTCATAAACCCGGTAATCCAGGCCGACCAATCATTTCAGGTATAGGCACAGTAACCGAGCCCATATCAGGGTACGTAGACAAATTAATAGGCCACATTCCGTGCACTCTCGGGTCGTACGTAAAAGACACCTCACATTTTCTCCGAGATATTGCAGACCTGCGCATTCCGAAACACTCATACTTAGTTACCCTTGATGTGTCTTCACTTTATACAAATATTCCCCACGATGATGGCATAGCGGCATTAAAAAACACATACACAAACCATAGACAACCTGACACCCCAGATTTCTCTGCCATCGCAAGCCTCACAAGACTTGTATTAGAACTGAACTCATTCGAGTTCAACCAAGAGTACTTTCGACAAATCAGCGGCACCGCCATGGGTACCAAACTCGCACCAAACTATGCTAACATTTTTATGGGAGAACTAGAAACCGAATTTTTGTCCCAAACTCCCTTGAAACCACTCCTATACAGGCGGTACATTGACGATATTTTTCTTATTTGGACTCACAGCGAGGATGAACTGCTAAACTTTATCGATACTTACAATACTGTGCATCCAAACATACACTTCACACACACCTACTCACAAGTAACCGTAAATTTCCTTGACGTTACCATAATAATAGAAGATGATAAACTTTCCACAACCCTCTACCGCAAACCAACAGATCGACAACAGTACCTCCATTACCAAAGTGATCATCCACGCCATTGTAAAAACAGCATTCCATACGGCCAGGCCCACCGTTTTAAGCGAATTTGCTCAAAAGACACTGACTTCCACGCGAGCTCACAAAAGCTTAAACTCGTGCTCGAAAAACAGAAATATCCTCCACATGTAATTGATGACGCTATTCAAAAAGCTAGAAAACTTCAGCGTGATGACCTTCTGATGAAGCGGCCACCACAACACAACCTGCAACAGACACACCTATGTTTAACATACAGCACGAATTTCCCCAACGTTAACAAAATCCTTAAACGACATTACAACATACTGGAACAAAGTGAACGTCTAAAACGTGCATTCCCATCGGCTCCTGGCGTCGTTTACCGACGAACACGCAACCTCAAAGACACACTTGTAAACTCCCAAATCAATACTTCAACTTCCGACAGTTCATGCCGACCTTGTCTGAAGCCTCGATGTTTTGTATGCAAAGCGATGCGAGATACAAGCAAGGCAAGCAGCACACAATCCAACTTTTCAATTAACATACGAGGAAATCTAACATGCGATTCCCCTAATGTGGTATATCTACTTGAATGCAACGTGTGCGGCATGCAATACATCGGACAAACGGAAACACCCTTTAGGATTCGTTTCAATAATCACAGAGCCCACGCGAAATCAGCGCCGATTCTACCTCTATCAAAACACCTTAACCTTCCCGGCCACTCCTTCGACAAATTGTCAGTCACACTTTTAGAAACAGGATTTAAATCAAACCGGGAACGTGAACAACGTGAATCATACCTCATACACCGATTTAACACCCTCGAAAAAGGCATAAATGAAAGTCCGGGTACACTTGCAGCAATCAAAGCACTATAATATATACATATGCATTTATATGTGTATATTTACTTATGCATATGCACATATGTATGGGGGTGTATGTGTGTATATGTAAGTTTATAATTGTAATCATAACAGTTCAAGATTTCGCGGCACTGTGGCGGCGACGAGGACTGGACAACTACAAATATCTTTGCGTGTTTCAGTGAACCACTGTCGTCTATTTCTATTTCTCTGAATAACCGAACAATAGTTGTAAGCCCGACTTGTCGAAGGGTCACCGCATGCACAACTAAAAGCCCCGAACGTGGATTCCCAGAACAAAATGCAATCACTTCAAACGCCCCTTCTCGCCTTTTGGCAACCCTTCCCCGATTTTGGCAACAAAGCCCGACATCCACATACACAACTAAACGCCCCGAACGCGGTTTCCCAGTACAAAATAGCAATCACTTCAAACGTCCTTTCTCGCAGTTTGGAAACCCTTCCCGCATTTCGACAACAAAGCCCGACATATAGAAGGGCCACCCCATACACAATTAAAACCCCCAAACGCGGATTCGCAGAGCAAAATAGCATTCAAAACGACAGACAGCGCCTTAAGAAACATTTTCTCCCGCGCCGACTTCCTGGAGCCTCGGAACGCTGTCCCCGACGCCGAATTAGTGACGGTCTTTAAAAAATAAAAAATAAAAAATAATAATAAAAAAAAGCATTTTTCGCGACACGCAAGCCCTTACCTTAGCCAGGCCCCGTCTACAATAAAGGGACCGCCACCAAACTGCACTGAACGCAATACTAAGAAAATACACACTGACGACGCCACTCGCGAAGCACAGTGGAACCTGGAACTTTCTGGATATCCTTTCCTCTCTCGTTTTTCAAACTCTTTTTTTTTTTTTTTTTTTTTTTTCGTTCCTTCCCTCTCATTTTTTACCCAAAATACTATAAATGTGAGCGCAAACAGAATGTACCATGACTCCTGATGAAGGCCAGACTCTGGCCGAAACTGTCGAATTAAACACTTCCGTTGTTACCGTTCTCTTGGAGGATCTACTTGACTTATTGCAACGCTACGGCCATTTTCGCCACCATGCCTGCCTTCTCCAGACCGGCCACCGGCGCACCTCCAGCGGAAAAAGTATCACGGAAATTTCCTAAACATGCACCAAGTACAGCTATCATTGGAAATTCACAAACGAGATACCTTCATCGACACTTCAACCCCTACGACAAGTCAACACCGGCATTCATAACGATCCGCGGAGCATCCACTTTCGATATTGAAGATGAGCTGGCAAATGTGCCACGCTCAGTAACCACGCTCGTTTTCCACGTGGGGACGAGCGAATTGGAACTGTACGGGCCGGATGAGTCCCTTCGCCGCCTTCGCCGCCTGGTAAATAACACTCTTCAAAGACGCCCGGAACTTGACAGACTAATTGTCTCATGTGTGCCACCACGATCCACCAACAGGCGCCTACAACGTTCCAACGAGAAATTCGTCCACCGCTTCAACAGGGAAGCTCGTCACTTTAATGAGACAATCAAGACGTACTGCCGGAAACCGGGCAAGGTGTCATACATCGACTATGAATTCGACCAACTGCCAGCCAGACGTTTCCTTGCTGCGGACGGACTACATCCGAGCTTCATGGGGGTAGCACTCATTGCTCAAACGCTGAAAGGGGCAATATATCGCGGGAACCTCGAGCCTGCCGCGGGGTGGTCATCCCAACCTACCACTCCCATCCAAATGCGAACAGAAGAATATCACCAGGGAACCAGAAGTCACCAACACGTTCCCGGAGCACTGCAGACCTCTGACACCACGACAGAGTTCCCAACGATCGTTGAAAGTATAACACCTCGACGCCCGATACAGCCCACCGTCATCGACAGCAGTACCGCACCTTCCCAAGAGGTGAAACCTGCCGACCAACAGAGGCGTGTTGCTCTATTGCCGACCCCACCCAAAGAAACATCGAGCAACACGGACATCCTGCCCTCAACGCTCGCTCGGAGCTCAACGCCTGCCAGCAGCTCGACGCCCGGATCATCCTTTCAACGACGAAGGCCTACACAACACACCTACAACCTGCGGACTTCTGCAGTGCCGTCCCCGCGCCCAAAAGAAGACTGACTTCCAATCTGTAAGTCCAGCTCTCTGCTCTCCGGTTACAGTGCCACTTTTCTTAAAGTAAGAAAACTCACGGATAAACGAATCAGACATGCAATGCATAGATCGACGCTGCAAGTATACCTAAATGCTAGAATAGCCCCCAAAGGAATGACACTCTCCATCACCCCTGCCGCCACAAATCTCGACGAAAACAACCAGGCCGCATGGCAAAACGTCCTTCTAGAAGCATCACTCAAGCTAACAGAAATTGCAATCAACCACAGTGAAAAACAAGTAAAGAAACTGACCAACATGACCAACGCCATTCTGCGCGACAACAACCACTTATCAAACGAGGAAATCACCCTACTAACAGAGTTCGAACAGAATAAATACCAAGAGGTCAAGAAAACTAAAATACAGAAACTTAAAAGAGACAATGTTTCCAACCCCACACTACCAGACGCTACACTGTATGACTACAACACATTCACCCACGAGGAAACTCACGGCACAAACAAGAAAACACCTATCAACACTCACTACGACGCTGCGATTATAAACCTATCAGACACGAGTTTGTCAACTGATGAAGTAAAACTATTATCTAAAGGACTAAACTTCTGCCCAACTAGAAAATCTTTCGATGAGTTTCACTTACTCCGAGACCTCGACAACTTCGCTAGAAAATTGAGGCTGCACGAATATTTCTTGGACAAGCCGTCTAACATTCCAAAGACTCCCCGCCACCAAACAAGCGATTGGACACCAAAAAGTCATCGAGACAAGTGTCTGGACTTATATATTAACGCGGTCCAGAAATATATATTACAGGAGTATCACAGACAGAAGGGAAAGCGGGAAAACATGACAAAATCCGAGAAAAAGAGTATGCAAAACCTAACATCTAGGACTGATATAATAATAAAGCCCGCTGACAAAGGAGGGGCAATTGTAGTCCTAAATACAACCGACTACCTACAAGAAGCATACCGTCAACTAAACGACTTAAAATTCTACGAACGCCTCCCAGGGGACCCGACAGAGAAATACACGCGTATTGTAGCAACAGAACTGAAGAAGCTGTTGGACGAGGGAAGAATAACACGCAGTGAGCACAAATTAATGCGGCCAGTACACCCTCGTCCAGGGCGCTTCTACATACTCCCAAAAATTCATAAACCCGGTAATCCAGGCCGACCAATCATTTCAGGTATAGGCACAGTAACCGAGCCCATATCAGGGTACGTAGACAAATTAATAGGCCACATTCCGTGCACTCTCGGGTCGTACGTAAAAGACACCTCACATTTTCTCCGAGATATTGCAGACCTGCGCATTCCGAAACACTCATACTTAGTTACCCTTGATGTGTCTTCACTTTATACAAATATTCCCCACGATGATGGCATAGCGGCATTAAAAAACACATACACAAACCATAGACAACCTGACACCCCAGATTTCTCTGCCATCGCAAGCCTCACAAGACTTGTATTAGAACTGAACTCATTCGAGTTCAACCAAGAGTACTTTCGACAAATCAGCGGCACCGCCATGGGTACCAAACTCGCACCAAACTATGCTAACATTTTTATGGGAGAACTAGAAACCGAATTTTTGTCCCAAACTCCCTTGAAACCACTCCTATACAGGCGGTACATTGACGATATTTTTCTTATTTGGACTCACAGCGAGGATGAACTGCTAAACTTTATCGATACTTACAATACTGTGCATCCAAACATACACTTCACACACACCTACTCACAAGTAACCGTAAATTTCCTTGACGTTACCATAATAATAGAAGATGATAAACTTTCCACAACCCTCTACCGCAAACCAACAGATCGACAACAGTACCTCCATTACCAAAGTGATCATCCACGCCATTGTAAAAACAGCATTCCATACGGCCAGGCCCACCGTTTTAAGCGAATTTGCTCAAAAGACACTGACTTCCACGCGAGCTCACAAAAGCTTAAACTCGTGCTCGAAAAACAGAAATATCCTCCACATGTAATTGATGACGCTATTCAAAAAGCTAGAAAACTTCAGCGTGATGACCTTCTGATGAAGCGGCCACCACAACACAACCTGCAACAGACACACCTATGTTTAACATACAGCACGAATTTCCCCAACGTTAACAAAATCCTTAAACGACATTACAACATACTGGAACAAAGTGAACGTCTAAAACGTGCATTCCCATCGGCTCCTGGCGTCGTTTACCGACGAACACGCAACCTCAAAGACACACTTGTAAACTCCCAAATCAATACTTCAACTTCCGACAGTTCATGCCGACCTTGTCTGAAGCCTCGATGTTTTGTATGCAAAGCGATGCGAGATACAAGCAAGGCAAGCAGCACACAATCTAACTTTTCAATTAACATACGAGGAAATCTAACATGCGATTCCCCTAATGTGGTATATCTACTTGAATGCAACGTGTGCGGCATGCAATACATCGGACAAACGGAAACACCCTTTAGGATTCGTTTCAATAATCACAGAGCCCACGCGAAATCAGCGCCGAATCTACCTCTATCAAAACACCTTAACCTTCCCGGCCACTCCTTCGACAAATTGTCAGTCACACTTTTAGAAACAGGATTTAAATCAAACCGGGAACGTGAACAACGTGAATCATACCTCATACACCGATTTAACACCCTCGAAAAAGGCATAAATGAAAGTCCGGGTACACTTGCAGCAATCAAAGCACTATAATATATACATATGCATTTATATGTGTATATGTACTTATGCATATGCACATATGTATGGGGGTGTATGTGTGTATATGTAAGTTTATAATTGTAATCATAACAGTTCAAGATTTCGCGGCACTGTGGCGGCGACGAGGACTGGACAACTACAAATATCTTTGCGTGTTTCAGTGAACCACTGTCGTCTATTTCTATTTCTCTGAATAACCGAACAATAGTTGTAAGCCCGACTTGTCGAAGGGTCACCGCATGCACAACTAAAAGCCCCGAACGTGGATTCCCAGAACAAAATGCAATCACTTCAAACGCCCCTTCTCGCCTTTTGGCAACCCTTCCCCGATTTTGGCAACAAAGCCCGACATCCACATACACAACTAAACGCCCCGAACGCGGTTTCCCAGTACAAAATAGCAATCACTTCAAACGTCCTTTCTCGCAGTTTGGAAACCCTTCCCGCATTTCGACAACAAAGCCCGACATATAGAAGGGCCACCCCATACACAATTAAAACCCCCAAACGCGGATTCGCAGAGCAAAATAGCATTCAAAACGACAGACAGCGCCTTAAGAAACATTTTCTCCCGCGCCGACTTCCTGGAGCCTCGGAACGCTGTCCCCGACGCCGAATTAGTGACGGTCTTTAAAAAATAAAAAATAAAAAATAATAATAAAAAAAAGCATTTTTCGCGACACGCAAGCCCTTACCTTAGCCAGGCCCCGTCTACAATAAAGGGACCGCCACCAAACTGCACTGAACGCAATACTAAGAAAATACACACTGACGACGCCACTCGCGAAGCACAGTGGAACCTGGAACTTTCTGGATATCCTTTCCTCTCTCGTTTTTCAAACTCTTTTTTTTTTTTTTTTTTTTTTTCGTTCCTTCCCTTTCATTTTTTACCCAAAATACTATAAATGTGAGCGCAAACAGAATGTACCATGACTCCTGATGAAGGCCAGACTCTGGCCGAAACTGTCGAATTAAACACTTCCGTTGTTACCGTTCTCTTGGAGGATCTACTTGACTTATTGCAACGCTACGGCCATTTTCGCCACCATGCCTGCCTACTCCAGACCGGCCACCGGCGCACCTCCAGCGGAAAAAGTATCACGGAAATTTCCTAAACATGCACCAAGTACAGCTATCATTGGAAATTCACAAACGAGATACCTTCATCGACACTTCAACCCCTACGAGAAGTCAACACCGGCATTCATAACGATCCGCGGAGCATCCACTTTCGATATTGAAGATGAGCTGGCAAATGTGCCACGCTCAGTAACCACGCTCGTTTTCCACGTGGGGACGAGCGAATTGGAACTGTACGGGCCGGATGAGTCCCTTCGCCGCCTTCGCCGCCTGGTAAATAACACTCTTCAAAGACGCCCGGAACTTGACAGACTAATTGTCTCATGTGTGCCACCACGATCCACCAACAGGCGCCTACAACGTTCCAACGAGAAATTCGTCCACCGCTTCAACAGGGAAGCTCGTCACTTTAATGAGACAATCAAGACGTACTGCCGGAAACCGGGCAAGGTGTCATACATCGACTATGAATTCGACCAACTGCCAGCCAGACGTTTCCTTGCTGCGGACGGACTACATCCGAGCTTCATGGGGGTAGCACTCATTGCTCAAACGCTGAAAGGGGCAATATATCGCGGGAACCTCGAGCCTGCCGCGGGGTGGTCATCCCAACCTACCACTCCCATCCAAATGCGAACAGAAGAATATCACCAGGGAACCAGAAGTCACCAACACGTTCCCGGAGCACTGCAGACCTCTGACACCACGACAGAGTTCCCAACGATCGTTGAAAGTATAACACCTCGACGCCCGATACAGCCCACCGTCATCGACAGCAGTACCGCACCTTCCCAAGAGGTGAAACCTGCCGACCAACAGAGGCGTGTTGCTCTATTGCCGACCCCACCCAAAGAAACATCGAGCAACACGGACATCCTGCCCTCAACGCTCGCTCGGAGCTCAACGCCTGCCAGCAGCTCGACGCCCGGATCATCCTTTCAACGACGAAGGCCTACACAACACACCTACAACCTGCGGACTTCTGCAGTGCCGTCCCCGCGCCCAAAAGAAGACTGACTTCCAATCTGTAAGTCCAGCTCTCTGCTCTCCGGTTACAGTGCCACTTTTCTTAAAGTAAGAAAACTCACGGATAAACGAATCAGACATGCAATGCATAGATCGACGCTGCAAGTATACCTAAATGCTAGAATAGCCCCCAAAGGAATGACACTCTCCATCACCCCTGCCGCCACAAATCTCGACGAAAACAACCAGGCCGCATGGCAAAACGTCCTTCTAGAAGCATCACTCAAGCTAACAGAAATTGCAATCAACCACAGTGAAAAACAAGTAAAGAAACTGACCAACATGACCAACGCCATTCTGCGCGACAACAACCACTTATCAAACGAGGAAATCACCCTACTAACAGAGTTCGAACAGAATAAATACCAAGAGGTCAAGAAAACTAAAATACAGAAACTTAAAAGAGACAATGTTTCCAACCCCACACTACCAGACGCTACACTGTATGACTACAACACATTCACCCACGAGGAAACTCACGGCACAAACAAGAAAACACCTATCAACACTCACTACGACGCTGCGATTATAAACCTATCAGACACGAGTTTGTCAACTGATGAAGTAAAACTATTATCTAAAGGACTAAACTTCTGCCCAACTAGAAAATCTTTCGATGAGTTTCACTTACTCCGAGACCTCGACAACTTCGCTAGAAAATTGAGGCTGCACGAATATTTCTTGGACAAGCCGTCTAACATTCCAAAGACTCCCCGCCACCAAACAAGCGATTGGACACCAAAAAGTCATCGAGACAAGTGTCTGGACTTATATATTAACGCGGTCCAGAAAGATATATTACAGGAGTATCACAGACAGAAGGGAAAGCGGGAAAACATGACAAAATCCGAGAAAAAGAGTATGCAAAACCTAACATCTAGGACTGATATAATAATAAAGCCCGCTGACAAAGGAGGGGCAATTGTAGTCCTAAATACAACCGACTACCTACAAGAAGCATACCGTCAACTAAACGACTTAAAATTCTACGAACGCCTCCCAGGGGACCCGACAGAGAAATACACGCGTATTGTAGCAACAGAACTGAAGAAGCTGTTGGACGAGGGAAGAATAACACGCAGTGAGCACAAATTAATGCGGCCAGTACACCCTCGTCCAGGGCGCTTCTACATACTCCCAAAAATTCATAAACCCGGTAATCCAGGCCGACCAATCATTTCAGGTATAGGCACAGTAACCGAGCCCATATCAGGGTACGTAGACAAATTAATAGGCCACATTCCGTGCACTCTCGGGTCGTACGTAAAAGACACCTCACATTTTCTCCGAGATATTGCAGACCTGCGCATTCCGAAACACTCATACTTAGTTACCCTTGATGTGTCTTCACTTTATACAAATATTCCCCACGATGATGGCATAGCGGCATTAAAAAACACATACACAAACCATAGACAACCTGACACCCCAGATTTCTCTGCCATCGCAAGCCTCACAAGACTTGTATTAGAACTGAACTCATTCGAGTTCAACCAAGAGTACTTTCGACAAATCAGCGGCACCGCCATGGGTACCAAACTCGCACCAAACTATGCTAACATTTTTATGGGAGAACTAGAAACCGAATTTTTGTCCCAAACTCCCTTGAAACCACTCCTATACAGGCGGTACATTGACGATATTTTTCTTATTTGGACTCACAGCGAGGATGAACTGCTAAACTTTATCGATACTTACAATACTGTGCATCCAAACATACACTTCACACACACCTACTCACAAGTAACCGTAAATTTCCTTGACGTTACCATAATAATAGAAGATGATAAACTTTCCACAACCCTCTACCGCAAACCAACAGATCGACAACAGTACCTCCATTACCAAAGTGATCATCCACGCCATTGTAAAAACAGCATTCCATACGGCCAGGCCCACCGTTTTAAGCGAATTTGCTCAAAAGACACTGACTTCCACGCGAGCTCACAAAAGCTTAAACTCGTGCTCGAAAAACAGAAATATCCTCCACATGTAATTGATGACGCTATTCAAAAAGCTAGAAAACTTCAGCGTGATGACCTTCTGATGAAGCGGCCACCACAACACAACCTGCAACAGACACACCTATGTTTAACATACAGCACGAATTTCCCCAACGTTAACAAAATCCTTAAACGACATTACAACATACTGGAACAATGTGAACGTCTAAAACGTGCATTCCCATCGGCTCCTGGCGTCGTTTACCGACGAACACGCAACCTCAAAGACACACTTGTAAACTCCCAAATCAATACTTCAACTTCCGACAGTTCATGCCGACCTTGTCTGAAGCCTCGATGTTTTGTATGCAAAGCGATGCGAGATACAAGCAAGGCAAGCAGCACACAATCCAACTTTTCAATTAACATACGAGGAAATCTAACATGCGATTCCCCTAATGTGGTATATCTACTTGAATGCAACGTGTGCGGCATGCAATACATCGGACAAACGGAAACACCCTTTAGGATTCGTTTCAATAATCACAGAGCCCACGCGAAATCAGCGCCGAATCTACCTCTATCAAAACACCTTAACCTTCCCGGCCACTCCTTCGACAAATTGTCAGTCACACTTTTAGAAACAGGATTTAAATCAAACCGGGAACGTGAACAACGTGAATCATACCTCATACACCGATTTAACACCCTCGAAAAAGGCATAAATGAAAGTCCGGGTACACTTGCAGCAATCAAAGCACTATAATATATACATATGCATTTATATGTGTATATGTACTTATGCATATGCACATATGTATGGGGGTGTATGTGTGTATATGTAAGTTTATAATTGTAATCATAACAGTTCAAGATTTCGCGGCACTGTGGCGGCGACGAGGACTGGACAACTACAAATATCTTTGCGTGTTTCAGTGAACCACTGTCGTCTATTTCTATTTCTCTGAATAACCGAACAATAGTTGTAAGCCCGACTTGTCGAAGGGTCACCGCATGCACAACTAAAAGCCCCGAACGTGGATTCCCAGAACAAAATGCAATCACTTCAAACGCCCCTTCTCGCCTTTTGGCAACCCTTCCCCGATTTTGGCAACAAAGCCCGACATCCACATACACAACTAAACGCCCCGAACGCGGTTTCCCAGTACAAAATAGCAATCACTTCAAACGTCCTTTCTCGCAGTTTGGAAACCCTTCCCGCATTTCGACAACAAAGCCCGACATATAGAAGGGCCACCCCATACACAATTAAAACCCCCAAACGCGGATTCGCAGAGCAAAATAGCATTCAAAACGACAGACAGCGCCTTAAGAAACATTTTCTCCCGCGCCGACTTCCTGGAGCCTCGGAACGCTGTCCCCGACGCCGAATTAGTGACGGTCTTTAAAAAATAAAAAATAAAAAATAATAATAAAAAAAAGCATTTTTCGCGACACGCAAGCCCTTACCTTAGCCAGGCCCCGTCTACAATAAAGGGACCGCCACCAAACTGCACTGAACGCAATACTAAGAAAATACACACTGACGACGCCACTCGCGAAGCACAGTGGAACCTGGAACTTTCTGGATATCCTTTCCTCTCTCGTTTTTCAAACTCTTTTTTTTTTTTTTTTTTTTTTTTTCGTTTCTTCCCTCTCATTTTTTACCCAAAATACTATAAATGTGAGCGCAAACAGAATGTACCATGACTCCTGATGAAGGCCAGACTCTGGCCGAAACTGTCGAATTAAACACTTCCGTTGTTACCGTTCTCTTGGAGGATCTACTTGACTTATTGCAACGCTACGGCCATTTTCGCCACCATGCCTGCCTATATAATATATATATATATATATATATATATATATATATATATGTATATATATTATATATATATATATATATATATATATATATATATATATATATATATATATATATATATATATATATATATATATATATATATATATATATATATATATATATATATATATATATTGTCGCGAGAGGAAACGATAGGCAGGAACTCGAAGTGGAGCACTGTTTACTCAGTCACAGCTGCCATTCAATTCTTCGCTCTCGTCTTTTGCCACCAACACAGCATGGCATTACCCTCTCCCCAAAGAAAAAAAAAAGAGGAAGCATCGCATGAATGCCACAGCTCCGAAAAACAACGAAAGGTACTAAGAGATGTCTGTGTACAAGAAAAAGGACGAGAAGAAAATTGTAGAAGCAAGAAAGCAATGCACAATTGTCTTGAAGGCTAATGCCACATCACAAAGTTTTTGACTTGCAGTCAACTCGAATAGTACGGCTTAATCCTGGAGACGTGAACCACATCTGAGGAGCGTGGTCTGCGAGAACGGTGTCACGTGTCTGCTGGGACAACTTCGTAGTTTACTTCGCCGAGACGATGAAGAACTCGGTAGGGTCCGAAGTACCGACATAACAATTTTTCTGAGCGTCCCCGCTGACGTATAGCAGTCCAAACCAGACTAGGTCACCGGGTTCGTATCTTGCTGCTCTGTGGTGGGTGTTGTATCAGCGAGCATCTTGATTTTGCCGCGATAAAATGCGAAAGCGCGCCAGCTGCCGGGCGTCTTCGGCACACTGAACAAATACATCTGCGTCCGGGGTAATCGTGTCCGGCAGAGTTGGTTGCAGCATGCTGTCAAGCATTGTGCGGACGTCGCGGCCGTAAACCAGATGAAAAGGAGCAAAGCCGGTGGTTTCCTGCAAAGCCGTATTGTAGGCAAATGTTATATACGGGAGGATTTCATCCCAATTCTTCTGGTCCTTGGCGACATACATCGAAAGCCTATCTGCAATCGTTTTGTTAAGGCGTTTGGTTAACCCGTTAGTCTGCGGGTGGTACGCAGTTGCTGTTTGATGCGTCGTGCCGCTCAGCAACAGGATCTGTCGGAGAAACTGTGCCGTAAAAGCAGTACCACGATCTGTGAAGACGACAGCGGGAGCACCGTGGCGGAGAACGATGTTCTTCATGAAAAAGTCAGCCACCTCGGAAGCAGTTGCTCGCTGGGCGGCATGTGTTTCGCAGTATCTGGTCAAGTAGTCAGTGGCAACCACAATCCAGCGGTTACCAGCCGTAGACTTCGGAAATGGGCCGAGTAAATTCATCCTGACCTTTTCAAAAGGTGTGTGAGGTGGTCGCAAAGGCTGAAGCAGACCGGCTGGTTTTGTCGTAGAAGTTTTGCGGCGCTGACAGGCTGTGCATGTCTTGACGTACTGCCGGACGGTTTTAGTAAGTTCCCGCCAGCAGTATTTGTCTTTGATCAGCGCCAGAGTACGCGCGAAGCCAGGATGTCCTGACGATGGCTTGTCGTGACAAGCACGCAAAATATCATCGCGGAGAGCAACAGGAACGACGAGGAGGTAAACAGTTTTCATTGAATGAAAGTTGCGCTTGTAGAGGATGCCTTGATTGATTGATTTGTGGGGTTTAACGTCCCAAAACCACCGTATGAATATGAGAGACGCCGTAGTGGAGGAATCCGGAAATTTCGACCACCTGGGGTTCTTTAACGTGCGCCCAAATCTGAGCACACGGGCCTACGACATTTCCGCCTCCACCGGATATGCAGCCGCCGCAGCCGGGATTTGAACCCGCGACCTGCGGGTCAGCAGCCGAGTACCTTAGCCACTAGACCACCGCGGAGGGGCTAGAGGATGCCTTGGCATAGACAGAAAGATGACAAATCACGCACGAACTGGTGTGGGGGTTTTGGGTGACATCCCTCAAGGTATTCGATCAGTGGTTGTAATTCTAAGTCTTCGCGTTGCTGCTCAGCCGCGTTTAATGATGCGAGAATAGCAAGGCAGCTGAAGTCTTCATCATTGTCTTCTTCAATGACCTCGACGGGGGCGCGGGAAAGACATTCAGCGTCGGTGTGTTTCTGATAGACTTGTAAACCATCGTTATATCGAATTCTTGTAACCGAGGGCTCCGTCTTGCTAGAAAGTCCGAAGGATCTTTCAGATTCACTAGCCAGCAGAGAGAGTGGTGGTCACTGACGACTCGGAAGGGGCGTCCGTACAAGTAGGGCCTGAATTTCGTTATGGCCCATACAACCGCCAGACATTCTTTTTCAGTCGTCGAGTAGTTCTTCTCCGCAGATCACAACGTGCGGCTAGCGTAGGCGATGAATGACGCGTTCCACACCATCTTGATATTGCACGAGAATAGCTCCGAGGCCAAGGTTGCTCCCGTCAGTGCGGTCTTCTGTGTCTGCTTCGGTGTCAAAGTGACCTAGGATCGGTTGCGTTTGTAGGCGTTGTTGAAGGTCGCGGAAAGCGCCGGATTGTTTGGGGCCCCAGACAAAGGCGACGTCATCCTTGACGAGTTGTTGTAGAGGGTCGGCAATTTTCGAAAAGTTCGGCACGAAGTGGCGGTAATAAGCACAAAGTCCCAGAAAGCGGCGCACATCATGCTTTGTTTTCGGTATCGGGAACAAAGCAACTGCCATAGCCTTGTCGGTATTGGGGTGAACACCACTGCTGCTGACAATGTGGCCTTGGAATTTCAGTTCATCATATCCAAAATAACACTTTTCCAGTTTCAAAGAGAGGCCGGCAGTGCGAATAGCCAGAAGAACCGCCTAAAGCCGCTCAATGTGCTGTTAAAAAGTCGTAGAAAAAACAACTATGTCGTTTAAATACACTAAACAAGAGTACCACTTCAAGCCACATAAAACTGTGTCCATCATTCGTTGGAACGTGGCTGGAGCCGAGCACAGGCCAAAGGGGAGAACTTCAAATACATAGAGACCGTCCGGTGAAATAAACGCTGTTTTTTCTCGGTCCCGTTCATCTATTTCAATCTGCCCATATCCGCTACGGAGATCCATGGAAGAGAAGTAGCGGGCGTGTCGAGCGCGATCCAAGGAGTCATCAATACGAGGAAGAGGATATGCGTCTTTTTTTGTTATCTTGTTCAGTTTGCGGTAGTCGACGCAGATTCGTAATGAAACATCTTTCTTTTAAACTAGAACATCTTGTGACGCCCAAGGACTAGTCGATGGTTAAATTACGTTGTCATCGAGCATTTGTTTCACTTGATGACAGATAGCATCTTGCTCCTTCTGCGACACGTGGTAAGCATGTTGGCGCACGGGTTGCAGGTTGGGCTCAGTGATAATTCTGTGCTTTATTAGAAGAGTCTGCCGGACTTTCGAAGTAGTAGCAAAACAGTCACTAAAGGATGAGAGGAGACGGAGGAGCCTTGCCTTCTTAGGTTCTTCCAACTGGTGATTGACGTTGAGACGACTAGTCACGTAAGTATCACAGCTGTTCTCAGTCGAGATCGTCGTAATCAAAGGGAAGGCGTCCAAATCATCCAATGCCTCCAAGTTAGCTATGGTTGTGCATTTCGCAAAATGCCTGTGTTCGCCACTGAAGTTCATAACTAAAACCGTAGTCTGGCCATTTCGCAGTTGAACGAGACTTCGAGCAATGGCCACTTCCCAATCAAGCAATAACGTCAGGTTCCTTTCAGCGATACTCGTAATCGACTGCTCCCGGGAACACTCAACAAGCACGAAGATACTACTGCGAGGTGGCAACGTGACGCATTTATCGACTACGCGTAAGCCCACGCCACGAAGTTCGTTCTCGATGTCGGAAGTGGAGAAACACAGTTAACAAAACTGACGAACAAATCACGCAGAATAATTAGAGCTCCATACTCTTGCAGAAATTCCATGCCGAAAATGACCGGCCGAGAACAATTGGGCAGTACAAGAAATGATGCTACAAAAGCCGACGCACAAATCTCAAGCCTGGCGGTGCACCTTCCTATAGGGGATACGAGGTGTCCTCCAACGGTGATTAGTTGAGGGCCGTCCAACATTGCAAGCACCTTGTGTAGACAGGTGGCCAATGAAGCACTCATCACCGAGTAATCAGCTCCCGTGTCGACAAGCGCAGTCACCGGATAAGAGTCGACGGAAACGGTAATGGCAGCGGACGTTCTGTTGGCGGTTTCACAAACAGCTTTTAACGGCACGTCGTAAGGCAGCGGTGGAAAGTATTTGTCGGTTCGCGTGCCAGCGACCTCACCTCCGGAGGTCGCCGCTCTCAGTGTCCCCGGCGTGCGCTTGCGCCATTGACACCAGGAGACCCAAAGACGGGTCGGGCGCGGTGCATTGTAGTGGGCGGACGGGGTGATGGTGACCGTGACTGTCGTCGCGGAGGGACAGGAGCGTGATGACTACCTTCCAAGAAATCCGCAATTTCTTGTGGGCGCTCACCATAGCGTGGACAACGTGCATCTGGGTGGAATCCACGTAGGCCTATTCGTCGGTAGTAAGAGTCGCGGTACATGTGTCCAACTTCCCCACAATGGTAGCACAAATGACGATTGTCGGGTGCACGCCAAACGGTGGACTTCCGCGGGCCAGGACGAAAATCGGCCTGAGAAGGCAGGTGATGGGCTGGACTTGGAAAGCGTCTGGGGGTCCCAGTAGGTTGATGAGCGAAATGTGCCGTCGACGGCATAGAGGCGCGTAGGGCACCCGCGTAGGAAAGCGTGGGAGGTTCGACATGCGATGGTGGTGAGGAGTGAACGAACTACCTGATTTCGTTACCAACGACGTCCGTAAGAGCAGCGCTACTGGGAGGGGACGCTGCATGAAACTTCCGAATTTCTTCACGTACAACTTGCTGTATGAGTTCTGTGAGGACCTCCCTGTTATCACCTCCTGCTACAAGCGAGCACGCAGCCGACATGGCTGTCTGACGCTCATACTGTCACAACCGCTGCCGAAGCATGCGCTCCATAATAATGGCCTCGCGTATGAACTCGGACATAGTCGAAGGAGGGTTGCGCACATGGCCCGCAATAAGTTGCTCCTTTACGCCTCGCATTAGCAGGAGCACGCACTTTCTTGTCTTCTGGCATGTGGGGGTCAGCCCGTGTAAACAATCGCGACATTTCTTCGACAAACATGGCTACGCTCTCGTTCGGCATTTGAAATTGCGAAGAAAGTGCCTGCTCCGCTCTCTCTTTCCGTTCGGGGTTACTGAACGCCTCACGAAGCTGCCGATGAATTTCCTGCCAACTTGTGAATGAAGTTTTGTGGTTCTCATACCACACTCTTGCCGCATCCAAGAGGCAGATATACACGTTCTTCAACTTACGGCGATTGTCCCAGTCGTTTTGGGCAGCAACTCGGTCAAAACGGTCAAGCCAGTCTTCGACATCCACACCAGCATCACCATGGAAGTGGTTGGGTGTGCGACGCGTGGTGATGACACAGAGTATGTAGCGAGGGGGTCATGCTTGGTTTGGGTTGCGGATGTGGCAAACATTGTCCTCACGGAACTTGCCAAGAGGTCGTACTGTGGTGGTAGTCCTTGAAGGCGGCGGCTGCTTCGATAGATATCAGCAGACCCTGGTGCACTGGCGGTGGTTGCTTCTGGTTCAGGACCAGCAGGCATAAGACGTTGCAGTACAGTAACCAGCACCGCCACCAGTGTGTCGCGAGAGGAAACAATAGGCAGGAACTCGAAGTGGAGGACTGTTTACTCAGCCACAGCTGCCACTCACTTCTTCGCTCTCGTCTTCTGCCACCCACACAGCGTGGCAATATATATATATATATATATATATATATATATATATATATATATATATATATATATATATATATATATATATATATATATATATAAGGGAAAGAAGTGTATACCTAAGGGCTCGTTTTTCCGTGTTTTAACACGTTATAATGAGATCTAACCGACTGTAATGCCAAGCATTGTACAGAGGAAGTTATTAGAACCAATGAAATGTAAATAAGAAGAAAGAAGAAAAAAAAGTGGATGAAGAAATAACCAGCCGTGAGCAGGAATCGAACCTACGACCTTGAAATTACGCGTTCGATGCTCTAACCGTTGAGCTACCACAGCGGCCTTCCCTCCATCCAGTTTTTAGGTTTTATATGTGAATTTAGAAGTAGGAGTGACAATCAGCGCCATCTATAAGCCAAACGACGAGTGTGAAAACACTCTTATTCGCATGTTTGACGTCGCATAGCACGTGAACTTATTATGAGCGTGCAGCTGATTAATTGTCCCTCTTATACAACCTAAACACACCCAGTCTGCCAGTACGAGACCCTCGTTCAATGAAATAAGGGAAAGAAGTGTATACCTAAGGGCTCGTTTTTCCGTGTTTTAACACAATATTAATGAGATCTAACCGACAGTAATGCCAAGGATTGTACAGGGGAAGTTATTATAACCAATGGAATGTAAATAAGAAGAAAGAAGAAAGAAAAGTGGATGAAAATATATATATATATATATATATATATATATATATATATATATATATTATGAGCTTTGACAATGTACTTATTCTTCATCTGTATGACCAAACAATTGTAGTGATCATCATCGTATGTCACGCGGGCCGTGTCTTTCTGGCTCGTGCATTCGGATTGAAAATATATCCTGGTTACTGCTGTACCGGACGTGGTCTCATAAGTGGTGGACCGTGCTTTGATTCCCACGTCCTCCTGCTCTAACTGTCACCCCTAGAGCTCCGGTCTGGTCGACAGTTGTGCCCTCAAGCAACAGCGATGGAGAACCCCACGCGTCCGCTGCTGTGACCGCTCCTTCTCAGCCACGTAGGCTTCACTACACCGTGAGTACCTCTGACCAAGACCGTCCGGTATTTTCCAGCCTTCGCGACGAAGACGTCGAAGAATGGCTGGACAGTTATGATCGAACAAGCTTTTGTAATTGTTGGGACGAGCCACACAAACTGCGGTACGTTCCTTTTTACCTCAATGGCGTCGCTTAAACCTGGTATTACAATCACAAGAGTGACTTCACGGGGCATCTCCGTCAGGTATTTGGCTCGTCTGCAGGGTGTTCTGCGGTAGCCAAACAGAAGCTCGCAACCCCCATTCAGGGGGACGACGAATCATATACGTCCTACATTGAAGATGTTCTGTCGTCGAGCACAAAATGATATGACGGAGGTCGATCACTTCCGAAACCTACTAAAAGGTATCAACTCTGTGGCCATCAATGCTCTGGTTATCCAGAATCCATCTACCGTCCGCCAAGTCATCACCACTTGCCAACACCTGGTCGCGCCTCATTCCATGCGCCTTCCACACGCCTCCTGCGAAACTCGCTTTAACGGACAGCATGAATTGCGAGCCCTTATTCACAAAATTGTTAGAGAGGAACTCCACGACCTTACTCTAGGCAATTCAACCAATGCGTCTGTCCGCACACCTCCTCCCAACCTGCATGAGATAATCAAGGACGAACTTCGACATCAATGACAAGTGCTGCTCATGCCCCGTCTCCTGTGCGCTTTCCAGCGCCTTTGTACGCAGAAGTTGCATCATGAGCCCCTGTACCAGTTCCAACCGTGCCTGCGGACGTCAGATGCGACCATTTGGCTGCGATGACAATGCAAATACCAAGGCCACCCTACTATTCTACATGGCGTCCTCCACGCTCCATTTGCTTCTGCTGTGGCATAAGGGGTCATATATCCCATTTCTGCCGCTGCCGTCAGCAGGATGATTGACGTGGTTATCCAGTTTACGAAAGAGACTTTGCCCCGAGACCCGATGAATACTATCCCACACCGTATCCATCCACCTCCCGTCGGTCGCCCTCCCCTCGAAGGTCTCAAGCTGGGCCTCATCCTTCTCGTTGATCTTGCCACCGTTCTCCATCACCGTTTCGGCGTACATCATCACCCCTGCGCCTCGCGCCGATCTCTCTGGACTCGGAAAACTAGACGGTGCAGTTTTTGGAGGGAAACTGCTTGTTGTCAAAACGTTAGAACTCCTCTGTCTCGTCCAGCTAATTTACTGTGGAAGGTGGTTTTGTTCACGCCCTTATCGACACTGGAGACGCCATTTCAGTAATTGATCGTGAATTGTGTTTTCGCTTGCGTAAAATGCAAACTCCTTATGCCCGTCCCATGTTACGAGGCGCTAATGAGAGTCCAATTCGCCCGACCGGATTGTGTACTGCTCGTGTTCTTATCAATGGAATCCGTCATCGCGTAGAATTGGCTGTGTGCTCTTCGCGCGCTCATCAGATAATCATAGGCTGGGACTTCTTGTCAGCTGCGTCTGCTGTAATTCCATGTGGTCAGCCCTTCATTCGTATTACGGACACTGAGCTTTCTTCTGCCGCCGACCTTTTGTCGCCCAACCTCGTCGCAGCTGCGGATTTCCTCCTGCCTCACGGACAAGAACGTGTCCTTACTATCAAGTCATGAGACATTCTAGATGGTGACGCTGTGGTTGTTCCTTGCCAGCACTGTATTTTCGAGGGATCACCATCGCATCTTGTTTAGTGTGGTTCTCACGTGGTTATGCAAGCATAACCTCCAGCAACACGACACCAGAGCCACTACTTCTACCAGAAGGGACCACTATTACCAGCATTACCAAAGAAGCAGCAGTTTGTGTCATCACCGGTTCATCTGCTTTGTCATTCTCAAAGTGTGTGCCAGCGGAATAATCATCTCCCGCTCTCAAGGCCACTTTGTGTAAACATCTCAACCCAACGCAAACTGATGTCCTGCTAGCGTAATTTTTATGCACAAAACTTGCTTTCACGTTTGTTCTGAAGGTCTGGGTCAAACAACAGTAACCGCTCATCGTATCGACACCGACGGATTCCGTGTTATTCGCCACCGCCCTTACCTTGTGTTGCCTTCTGAACGCAAGCTTATAGAAGAACAAGTCAAAGACATGTTCGTGCTTAACGTCATCAGGCCTTCAACAAGCGCGTGGTATTCTTCTGTCATATTAGTCAAAAAAGAAGGATGGCTCGGTACGGTTTAGCATTGAATACATATCACTCAACAAAATCACTCGTAAGGACGTCTACCCAATGCCTCGCATTGATGACACTCTTGATACTTTACAAGGTGCCGAGTACTTTTCAAGTCTCGACTTGTGCTCCTGTTATTGGCAGATTACAATGCACGAGACAAAGAGACCCAGCCCACGTGATATACGATGATGATCACTACAATGGTTTGGTCATACAGATGAAGATGAAGTACATAGTCAGCGCTCACACTATTTCTGAAGTCCTCCAGGCCTCTAACACCATCCACAAGACCACATCAGCGTATTACCCAGAAACTAATGGTCTGACTGAGCGTTTTCACCGAACTTTGTCCGACATAATCTCTTTGTACGTTCAACTGGAACACAAAAACTGGGACACTATACGTCCTTTCGTCACGTTCGCATATAATACTGCCATACAGCCTACGACAAATTTCAGCCCTTTTTTTCTCGTGTATGGCCATGTACCGAGTTTTGTTCTGGACACCACCTTTTTGTCCACATGTTCCGTTCAATCATCATCTCTCCTGAAAAAGTTCGCCGCTCGAGTCGCCCGCTGCCGTGAAATCGCCCGCGCCATCACTGCTATCATTCAGAAGAAGAGAAAAATTGACATTGATGCAAAGCGTCGAGTTTTTGTGTTCCGCCCAGGCGACGAAGTCCTTTTGTGGACACCTGTTCGTGCACCTGGGCTCTGCGCAAAATTATTCACCGATATCTCGGTCTATACACCGTCCTAGAACGAACGTCTCAAGTCAACTATCGAGTTGCTCCTGTCAACGCAGCTCCTGATCGCCGTAGCCGTCGCACCGAGGTCGCCCACGTCTCTCGACTGAAACGATATATTCGGCGTCCTACCCTTTCTAACTTGCTTCCCTCTTTCGCGAAGAGGGGAGAATTCTCCTCGTTTTTCCGTGTTTGACACAATAATAATCAGGTCTAACAGACAATAATGCCAAGACATGTATGGGAGAAATTATTAAACCAATTGTAATGTAAACGTGAAGAAAGAAAAGTGGGTGAAAAGATAACTTTCCTTGAGCAGGAACGAAACCTGAGCCCTTCGTATAACGAGTTCAATGCTCTACCACTGAGCTACCACGGCGGCTATCCCTTCAGCCACTTTATTGGGTTTATACATAAGTTTAAACGTGAAAGTGTCAGTCAGTGCCACTAGTAGCCACGGAGGCGAGTGTGGCACACTCATTTATGAGCCTGTTTGGTGTCACGTAGCACATGAACCTATTACGCGCTGGTGACTGACCAATAGTCCCGCGTATACAACCTAACAGCACTAAGTCTGCAAGTACGGGACCCTTGTTAATGAATAATGGAAAGAAGTGCATACTTAAGGGCTCGTTTTTCCATGTTTTGACACAATATTGTAACACACTCTTCAATGAACACTTTTAATAGGCTTACGTAGGTAGGGCGAACTTGTGCCTGAGAATAATAACACAGCTAGATTGTCTCGAGGATTCACTTCTGCCTCTTTGTCTACGTTCTTCTTTTTTCCAACACGGTTCGCGCGCAGCCGGGTCCCGCAGGCTCGAGCGTCGCAAATCATCTAGAAGACATAAGTATTTGCTAGCGCGCGTAATTTAAAGTCACATTGTGTCATTGCCCCCCTTTCTAGAGTGCATCGTCCCGATGCTTGTGTCGAACTGGTTGCATGGCAGTCATTCACCAACCCTCGTCGGGGATGTCGTTAACGTCAAAGAACTTTGTATCTTCAGCGTTTCATTGCCTGTCGTGATATGGTTTCATCCTGATGACATGCACAGTTTCCGTGCGATGCCGCCGTCGGGATGAAATATCCTGTCCCTCTGGCATAACTTCGTAGTTGAGCGAGCCGACGCGGCGGAGCACTCTGTACGCACCGAAATAGCGGCGAAGCAGTTTTTCTGACAGGCCACGTATTCGTACAGGAATCCACACCCATACTCTGTCTCCTGGTGCGTACTGGACGTCTCTTCTTCGCAGATTGTATCGATGTGATTCGGTTTTCTGCTGTTGGAGAATGCAATATCGTGCCAGCTGTCTGGCTTCTTCTGCTCTTTGTATGTAGTCGTGAACGTGAGAGTAATTCTCGGGCGTCTCGTCAATAGGTAACATTGCATCTAAAGGTGTCGTTACCGTCCGGCCAAAAACAAGTTGGAATGGCGTCATCCGTGTTGTCTCTTGCATCGCAGTGTTATAGGCGAATGTTGCCTAGGGTAATGTATTATCCCAAGTACGGTGTTCTATATCAACGTGCATTGACAACATATCAGCCAGCGTTCTGTTCAGTTGTTCCGTAAGAACATTTGCTTGAGGATGATATGCCGTCGTTTTTCTATGACTGGTGTGCGTCAATTTCATAATACATTTCATCAGGTCGGCCATAAAGGCAGTCCCTCGGTCCGTGATCAACGCTTTTGGAGCTCCGTGCCGCTGTACGATGTTGGAGACGAAGAATTCGGCTACTTCAACGGCTGATCCTTTAACAAGAGTCGCTGTCTCGGCATATCTGCTTAAATAGTCGGTCGATACTATTATCCACCGTTTTCCCGATGACGACGTAGGAAATGGGCCCAGTAAGTCCATTCCCACTTGTGTGAATGGGGCTTCTGGTGGTTTTATCGGTTGAAGGAGACCTGCTGGTTTTAGCGGTGGCGTTTTACGTCTTTGGCAGTCCCGGCAGGTTCTGACATAGTGTCGTACCGAGCTAAGCAACTTCGGCCAGTAGTATTTAGTGCGAATGCGTGCTAACATTCTGCTTACTCCTAAGTGTCCAGCTGATGGATCGTCATGGCAAGCCTCCAAAATCTCTGGTCGCAGAGGTGAAAGGACGACAAGCAGGAATGTCGCTGTATTGTTGTCAAAGTTCCTTTTATACAGGATGTTGTTTCGTAGGACGAACGCTGACAAGCCGCGGACAAAAGGTCGTGGAACATCGACAGACCGTCCTTGTGTGGACATGATCAAGAGGAGTATCTCAGGGTCGGCTCGCTGCTGATATGCCATCTCTGATGGTGTCACAGCTCCCAAGAAAATAAGATCTTCACCATCCTCGGTGGAAGCAGAAGGAGCAGGTTGAATCGGAGCACGTGACAAGCAGTCCGCATCACTGTGCTTGCGACCTGACTTGTACACAAGCGTGATATCATACTCCTGTAATCGCAAGCTCCATCGTGCAAACCGTCCACATGGGTCCTTGAGATTAGCCAGCCAGCATAGCGAATGATGGTCGCTTATAGCTAGAAAAGGCCTACCATATAAATATGGTCAAAACTTGATGATAGCCCATACCACGGCAAGGCATTCTTTCTCGGTCGCTGAGGAGTTCACCTCAGCTTTCGAAAGAGTGCGACTGGCAAACGCAATGGCTCGTTCTTGTCCGTTTTGCCATTGGATCAGCACGGCCCCAAGACCTAAATTGCTTGCATCCGTGTGGATATCGGTTTCCGCTTCCTCGTCAAAATGCGACAGAACAGGATGGCTTTGAAGGCACTTTCGTAGTTCATTGAAGGCATCCTCTTGTTCGGCAAGCCATACGAAAGGCCTTTCCTCTTTTGTCAGCCGCGTCAGTGGTTCAGCAATTCGTGAAAAATTTTTAACGAACCGTCGATAATAGGCGCAGAGACCTAAAAATCGCCTAACAGCCTTATTGTCTGTTGGCTTCGGAAATCTTGCTACGGCCTCAGTTTTTGCAGGGTCTGGGCGGACGCCTTCTGCACTGATGACATGGCCGAGAAAAAGGAGCTCACGGAAGCCGAAATGAAAGTTCTGTGGTTTTATCGTCAAGTCCGCTGATTTGATCGCAGTGAGAACAGCCCGGAACCTTTCAAAATGTTGCTCAAAGGCAGCAGAGAAAACTACAACATCGTCGATATTGCCACGCTGTGTTGGTGGCAGAAGACGAAAGCGAAGAAGTGATTGGCAGCTGTGGCTGAGTAAACAGTGCTCCACTTCGAGTTCCTGTCTATCGTTTCCTCTCGCGACAGACTGGTGGAGGTGCTGGGTACTGTACTGCAACGTCTTATGCCTGCTGGTCCTGAACCAGAAGCAACCACCGCCAGTGCACCAGGGTCTGCTGACATCTATTGAGCCATCCGCCGCCTTCAAGGACTACCACCACAGTACGGCCCCTTGGCAAGTTCCGTGAGGACAATGTTTGCCACATTCGCCACCCAAACCGAGCATGACTCACTCGCTAGCGTACCCTGTGTCATCAACATGCCTCGCACACCAATCCATTCCATGGTGATGCCAGTGAGGATGTCGAAGACTGGCTTGACCATTTCGACCGGGTCGCTGCCATCAATGACTGGGACAATCGCCGTAAGTTGAAGAACGTGTATATCTCCCTCTTAGACGCGGCAAGAGTTTGGTATAAGAACCACGAAACTTCATTCACAAGTTGGCAGGAATTCTATCGGCAGCTTCGCGAGGCATTCAGTAACCCCGAACGGAAAGAAAGAGCGGAGCAGGCACTTTCTTCGCGATTTCAAATGCCAAATGAGAGCGTCGCCATGTTTGTCGAAGAAATGTCGCGATTATTTCGACGGGCTGACCCCCACATGCCAGAAGACAAGAAAGTGCGCCTGCTAATGCGAGGCGTCAAGGAGCAACTTTTCGTGGGCCATGTGCGCAACCCTCCTACGACTGCGTCCGAGTGTATGCGTGAGGCCACAATTATAGAGCGCATGCTTCGGCAGCGGGTGTCGTAGTATGAGCGTCAGACGGCTATGTCCGCTGCGTGCTCGCTTGTACCAGGAGTTGATAACAGGGAGGTCCTCACAGAACTGATACGGCAAGTTGTACGCGAAGAACTTCGGAAATTTAATGCAGGCCGCCTCGCAGTAGCGCTGCTCTTACGGACGTCGTTCGTAACGAAATCAGGCAGTTCGTTCACTCCTCACCACCATCGCAAGACGAACCTCCCACACTTTCCTACGCGAATGCCCTACGCGCCTCTACACCGTCGACGGCACATTTTGCTCATCAACCTACTGGGACCCCCAGACGCTTTCCAAGTCCAGCCCATCGCCTGCCTTGTCAGGCAGATTTTCGTCCTGGCCCGCGGAAGTCCACCGTCTGTCGTGCACCCGACAATCGTCCTTTGTGCTACCATTGTGGCGAAGTTTGACACATGTACCGCGACTGTTACTACCGATGAATAGGCCTACGCAGATTCCACGCAGATGCGCGTTGTCCACGCAATAGTGAGCGCCCGCAAGAAATTGCGGATTACTTGAAAGGTAGTCATCACGCTCCTGTCCCGCCACGACGACAGTCACGGTCACCATCACCCCGTCCATCCACATCAACGCACCGCGCCCGACCCGCCTTTAGTTCCCTGGTGTCAGTGGCGCAAGCCCACGCCGGGGAAACTGAAAACGGCGACCTCCGGAGGTGAGGCCGCTGTCAGGCGAACGGACAAATACTCTCCGCCGCTGCCTTACTACGTGCCGTTAAAGCCTGTTTGTGAAACCGCCAACAGAACGCCCGCTGCCCTAACCGTTTCCGTCGACTCTTATCCGGTGACGGCGCTTGTCGACACGGAAGCTGATTACTCGGTGATGAGTGCTTCATTGGCCACCCGTCTACGCAAGGTGCTGACAACGTGGGACGGCCCTCAACTAATCACCGCTGGAGGGCACTTCGTAACCCCTATAGGAAGGTGCACCGCCAGGCTTGAGATTTGTGCGTCGGCTTTTGTAGCATCATTTCTTGTACTGCCCAATTGTTCTCGGCCGGTCATTTTCGGCATGAATTTTCTGCAAGAGTATGGAGCTATAATTATTCTGCGTGATTTGTTCATCAGTTTTGTTAACTGTGTTTCTCCACTTCCGACATCGAGAACGAACATCGTGGCGTGGACTTACGCGTAGTCAATGACTGCGTCACGTTGCCACCTCGCAGTAGTATCTTCGTGCTTGTTGAGTGTCCCCGGGAGCAGTCGATTACGAGTATCGCTGAAAGGAACCTGACGTTATTGCTTGATCGGGAAGTGGCCATTGCTCGAAGTCTCGTTCAATTGCGAAATGGCCAGACTACGGTTTTAGTTATGAACTTCGGTGGCGAACACAGGCATTTTGCGAAACGCACAACCATAGCTAACTTGAAGGCATTGGATGATTTGGACGCCTTCCCTTTGATTACGACGATCTCGACTGAGAACAGCTGTGATACTTACGTGACTAGTCGTCTCAACGTCAATCACCAGTTGGAAGAACCTAAGAAGGCAAGGCTCCTCCGTCTCCTCTCATCCTTTAGTGACTGTTTTGCCACTACTTCGAAAGTTCGGCAGACTCCTCTAACGAAGCACAGAATTATCACTGAGCTTAACGTGCAACCCGTGCGCCAACATTCTTACCGCGTGTCGCACAAGGAGCACGACGCTATCCGTCATCAAGTGAAACAAATGCTCGACGATGACGTAATTCAACCATCAACTAGTCCTTGGGCGTCACCAGTTGTTCTGGTTGAAAAGAAAGATGGTTCATTACGATTCTGCGTCGACTACTGCAAACTGAACAAGATAAGGAAAAAAGACGTATATTCTCTTCCGCGTATTGATGACTCCTTGGATCGCCTGCGACACGCCCGCTACTTCTCTTCCATGGATCTCCGTAGCGGTTATTGGCAGATTGAAGTAGATGAACGGGGCCGAGAAAAAACAGCGTTTATTTCACCGGACGGTCTCTATGTATTTGAAGTTCTCCCCTTTGGCCTGTGCTCGGCTCCAGCCACGTTCCAACGAATGATGGACACAGTTTTATGTGGCTTGAAGTGGCACTTTTGTTTGATGTATTTAGATGACGTAGTATTTTTTTCTACGACTTTTGAACAGCACATTGAGCGGCTTGAGGCGGTTCTTCTGGCAATTCGCACTGCTGGTCTCTCTCTGAAGCCGGAAAAGTGTTATTTTGGTTATGAGGAACTGAAATTCCTTGGCAACATAGTCAGCAGCAGTGGTGTTCGCCCCGATCCTGACAAGGCTATGGCAGTTGCTTTGTTCCCGATACCGAAAAAAGCATGATTTACGCCGCTTTTTGGGACTTTGTGCTTATTACCAGCGCTTCTTGCTGAACTTTTTGAAAATCGCCGACCCTCTACAACAACTCGTCAAGGATGACGTCGCCTTTGTCTGGGGCCCCAAGCAATCCGGTGCTTTCCACAACATTCAACAACGCCTACAAACGTCACTGATCATAGGTCACTTCGACACCGAAGCAGACACAGAAGTGCACACTGACGCGAGCAACCTTGGCCTCGGAGCTATTCTCGTGCAATATCAAGATAACGTGGAACGCGTCATCGCCTACGCTAGCCGCACGTTGCCATCTGCGGAGAAACAACTACTAGACGACTGAAAAAGAATGTTTGACGGTTGTATGGGCCATAACTAAATTCAGGCCCTACTTGTATGGACGCCCCTTCCTATTCGTCAGTGACCACCACTCTCTCTGCTGTCTAGCGAATCTGAAAGATCCTTCAGGCCGTCTCGCAAGATGGAGCCTTCGGTTACAAGGATTCGATATAACGATGGTTTACAAGTCTGGTCAGAAACACACCGACACTGACTGTCTTTCGCGCGCACCCGTCGAGGTCACTGAAGAAGACAATGATGAAGACTTCAGCTGCCTTACTATTCTCGCATCATTAAACGTGGCCGAGCAGCAACGCGAAGACTTAGAATTACAACCACTGATCGAATACCTTGAGGGACGTCGCCCACAGCCCCCACGTCAGTTCGTGCGTGATTTGTCATCTTTCTGTCTACGCCAAGGCATCCTCTACAAGCGCAACTTTCATTCAACGAAAACTGTTTACCTCCTCGTCCTTCCTGCTGCTCTCCGCAATGATATTTTGCGTGCATGTCACGACGAGCCATCGTCAGGGCATCTTGGCTTCACGCGTACTCTGGAGCGGATCAAAGACAAATACTACTGGCGCAAACTTAGGAAAACCGTCCGGCAGTACGTCAAGACATGCACAGCCTGTCAGCGCCACAAAACTTCAACGACGAAACCAGCCGGTCTGCTTCAGCCTATGCAACCCCCTCACGCACCTTTTGAAAAGTCGGGATGGATTTACTCGGCCCGTTTCCTAAGTCTACGGCTGGTAACCGCTGGATTGTGGTTGCCACCGACTACTCGACCAGATACTGCGAAACACAAGCCGCCCAGCGAGCAACTGCTTCCGAGGTGGCTGACTTTTTCATCAAGAACATCGTTCTCTGCCACGGTGCTCCCACTGTCGTCATCACAGATCGCGGTACTGCTTTTACGGCACAGTTGCTCCGACAGATCCTGTTGCTGAGCGGCACGACGCACCGAGCAGCAACTGCGTACCACCCGCAGACTAACGGGTTAACCGAACGCCTTAACAAAACGATTGCAGATATGCTTTCGATGTATGTCGCCAAGGATCAGAAAAATTGGGATGAAATCCTCCCGTATATAACATTTGCCTACAATACGACTTTGCAGAAAACCACCGGCTTTGCTCCTTTTCGTCTGGTTTACGGCTGCGACGTCACCACAATGTTTGACACCATGCTGCAACCAACTCTGCCGGACACGATTATCCCGGACGCAGATGTATTTGTTCAGCGTGCCGAAGACGCCCGGCAGCTGGCACGCTTTTGCATTTTATCGCGGCAAAATCAAGATGCTCGCCAATAGAACACCCACGACAGAGCAGTAATATACGAACCCGGTGACCTAGTCTGGGTTTGGACTCTGGGTTTGGACAAAATCATTCAGACTGGCGATGACGGTACCTTTTGCAACGTTCTGCACCTCATTTCCAAAGTTTGTGAGTAGAACATTTGCACATCCGTCACGTAACTTAAGAAGGCCTCGTGCCATGCAGATCCTTTTTTGGAGTAGTAAGGCAGTGTTGTCAGCAAATCCTTCGAATTCACTGAATGATTTGTTGTTTACTGCGACAGATATGCTCGATCTTGGCGGCACCATGACGCCATCATCTGCAATACAAAGGTCATATACGTTTTCTTCCGTTTCAAAGGTAGCAATCGCGTGCCTAGTCGAGAATGAGACGGAAGACTCTCGGAAATCCATGCCGATAATCAATTCTCTTGAGCATTCTGGCAGCACAATGAAACTGGCGATGTACGTGAAACCCCGTATTCCGATTCTTGCTGTGCATATTCCAGTAGGGTTGATGAGGTGCCCTCCTGCTGTGCAAACTTGTGGTCCCTTCCAATGAGTCAGCTCTTTCTTTAGTATTTTAGAAAGTCCGCTACTCATCACTGAATAATCTGCGCCGGTATCTACCAGTCCGATGACTTCGTAGCCGTCAACGAACACACGTAAATCCGAAGCAACGTCACTATCGAAGCACCGCTTTCTCAATCGGTCGTCGTTCAGAGTCAGCAATGGAGGTTTTTCTGCATTAGCGTCGACAGCGGCCTTGCCTCCACAGGTCGCTGACTCTAGTTTTCCCGACGCGGGTTTGGGGAACGAGACCATGGGGAGCTTGCTGAATGTCGGGGGCTAGGCGATCTATACCTCCCCGTTGTCGTCGCACGAGGTTGGTGTTGTTGGAAGCCACTTGAGGTTTGACGACCTGACAGGTATTCTTCAATTCCGAAGGGACGTTCACCATTTCCTGGTCTAGGTGCATTAACAGGAAAGCCACGTTGACCTGCCTGGCGGTAGTGGCACGTTCGGTAGAAATGACCAAGCTCCCCACAGTGGTAACACAGCGGTATCCTGTCGGGAGTGCGCCAGGCATCGCTCTTCCTTAGTCTCCTCTCTGGCATTGGCTGCAGGGTGCTCGGTGGCATAGGGTACTGCATAGGTGTAGCCGCCGCGACGTCCGCACGTCCTGGAGGTCCTCGTAGTAGTACATCAGCATACGTCACTCTCGCCTTCTGTTGTAGTCGTGGCCCTGGCTGTGCGTTGCTCGAAGGTTCGCGTACCACCTGCCTGACCTCCTCACGGATCACATCGGCCAGAGACGAAAGCATTGGAGCGTTCTGGTCAAGACGCTGCTTCTGCAGCTCTTCTCGCACAACAGACCGCACCAGTTCGCGTAGTGCTTCCATGCAGTTACAGAAGGCTGGTGGTAAAATGTCCAAGAAAGTGACGATCGCATCCCGGTTGTATAACCTTGCTCGCTGTTGTAGCGTCCTTTCCATTGTAGTCGCCTCGGAACGAAACTCGTCGACGGTGCGCGGCGGGCTTCGAATTAGTCCGGCAAAGAGTTCTTGCTTCACGCCTCGCATTAGATGGCGCAGCTATCGGTCTTCGCTCATATTTGAATACGCTCGGCGGAATAAGCGAGACATGTCTTCCAGATACATGGCGACAGTTTCGTTATTTCGCTGTTTTCTTGTCTGGAGCGCAACTTCAGCTCTCTCTTTGCGGTCTGTGTTCGAGAACGCAGCGAGCAGCTCCCGTCGAAAGTCATTCTATGACCGGAAGGTAGCTTCGTGGTTTTCATACCACGTTCGTGCGCTATCTTCCAGTGCGAAGTAAACACTTCCAAGTTTGCGCTCTTCCCCATATCCGTTAGCCTTTGCGACGCTTCGAAGTGCTCAAGCCAGTCCTCTGCGTCTTCGTAGCTTTCGCTGTGGAAAGGCTTTGGTAGCATTGGATGTTTTACTAAAATGTTGGCTGGATTGACCTGAGCTGTCATGTTGGTTGCGTACCCGTTCACAGCCGTTGATGTTCCAAGCGAAGTCGATAAAGGTGAAAATTCAGGACTCTCACCACGTAGGCGTCGACTGCAGCGCTGATGAACAGGCGTCAGCTCGTTGGGTCGAAATCGCTGTGGTTCTGGACTGTGCTCCTTCACTCGAGAGGGGCTTGGCATCACACCCAGCGCTTCCAGCAGATTTGTAACGCACTCTTCAATGAACTCTTTTAATAGGCTAACGTAAATAGGGCGAACTTGTGCCCGAGAATAATAACACAGCTAGATTGTCTCGAGGATTCACTCCTGCCTCTTCTTCTACGTTCTTCTTTTTTCCAACACGGTTCGCGCGCAGCTGGGTCCCGCAGGCTCGTGCTTTGCAAATCATCTAGAAGGCACAAGTATTTGCTAGCGCGCGTAATTTAAAGTCACATTGTGTCAATATAATAAGGTCTAACAGACAATAACGCCAAAGAATGTATAGGGGAAGTTATTAAACTAGTTGTAATGTATATGTGAAGAAAGAAAAGTGGGTGAAAAGATAACTTGCCGTGAGTAGGAGCCTAATCTGCAACATTCGAATAATGCTTTCGATGCTCTACTACTGAGCTACCACGGTGCCTAGCGCCCCAGCCATTTCATAGGGTTTACACCTAAATTTAAACGTTGGAGTGTCAGTCAGCGCCACCTGTAGCCATGGAGGCGAGAGTGGCACACTCATTTATGAGCCTGTTTGGCGTCACGTAGCACCAGAACCTATTACGAGCTGACAGCTGACCAATAGCCCCTCGTATACAAGCTAACGGCACTAAGTCTGCCAATACGAGATTCTCGTTAATGAATAAGGGAAAGAAGTGTATACTTAAGGGTTCAGTTTTCCGTGTTTTGCCACAATAATAATAAGGTCCAGCAATATTAGAATATGGCACAATGTTAACAAGGTCTAGTGCCGTGAGCTGTTCATAAGTCAAAACATAATGAAGTCTCGGTTAAAAACAACGCATCAATCCGGCAACTTTCCTTCGAGGGAGCGAGACGAGATCACGCGATGCAACCCTCTACGTCACAGCGAGTGCAGCGCTTGCACGCCCAGTAGTGGGCTTCGCGTCAAATAAATTTGACCACGCGCGCCTGGATCAGGCGCACGCAGGCGATTCAGGCGGCCATGTTCTAACTTACTCGTCACAGCGAGAAAAATGAGCGTGGTCAGAGAGCGTGCTACAATCGCCATCTCGTCCTCAATATCAGATGTAGACACTCCGCGAATCCTTATAAATGCTGGTGTGGACTTGTCAAGAAGGTTGAAGTACCGATGCAGATATGTCGTTGGCGAATTTCAAATGATTGCTGCATTTAGGGCACGTTTGGGAGACTTCTGTGATGGTTGTTCCACTGGAGGTGCGCCGGTGGCCGGTCCCGGCAGGCATGGTGGCGAAAGTCGCCGTAGCGTTGCAAATAGTTGATTTGATTGATATGTGGGGTTTAACGTCCCAAAATCACCATATGATTATGAGAGACGCCGTAGTGGAGGGCTCCGGAAATTTCGACCACCTGGGGTTCTTTAGCGTGCACACGAATCTATGCACACGGGCCTAAAACATTTCCGCCTATATCGGAAATGCAGCCGCTGCAGCCGCAATTTGATCCCGCGACCTGCGGGTAAGCAGCCGAGTACCTTAGCCACAAGACCACCACGGCGGGGCACGTTGCAAATAGTCATGTAGGTCATCTGTGATAACAGTACAACAAAAGCATTTATTTCGCCAGTTTCAGCAAGAGTCTGGCCTTCGTTAGGAATGAAGGTACAAGCTGTTCGCGCTCACGTTCACATATATGACGGCACGATGAAGTGCAAGTTGACTGTTGCTTGGAGTGAGTCAAACTATTCATTCTGTATAATTAGTAGACTTATAAGGTTTCTTTCAATAAAGTTTTGTTGCCTCTTTAGGCAACAAAACTGAGCTGGACATTTCAATGACAAAGTGGGTCATCGGTTTTCAAAGCACCACATTAGGCAGTTTCAAGGTTCATATCTGTTAGTTTTAAGTGTTTCCTAATAACTGTATGCATGCGAAATGCACAAAATATCACGCTACCCACTCGCGTGCCAGTGCGCACAGTGACTGTAGTTCTCCCTAACGTTCCACGTACGAACGATCATAGCGTTCGTGCGATTGTCGTGAGTCGACAGGGCCGCTACGATGGTGGTGGTTTTGCTAGGAACACGTTTCGTCATGGGCCACAAAAGCGATAGCCACTGCGACTGCTTACCACTGTCATGAACTGGTGCGATGGAGGCGCATCGTTCGTACGCCGAACGTCAGGAAGCACCAGAATTACGATGCGCACAGGCACGCCAGTGGGTTCTTCACGTGGTATTTTCTTGTATTTCATTTCTGATGATGATATATGGTGTTTTTTGGCGCAAGGGCCATTTGATGGCCAAAGAGCGCTAGTTCATGGAACAAAGAATGTGGACAATGATTGGGATTAGCGGCTGTATAAGGGCCATAAGATTCCTCGCAATAAGGCGGGTAAAAACATACAAGTAATAAAATCATGACCATGTCGTGAAAGGTGTGTGTGATGTGAATAGTAACCAAAAGTTAGTGATAATGAAAAACGATGGTGGGCATGTATAGCATTAGCACAAGTACCTCACTCGTTCATACCCTTGCGTCCAAGGGCCGTGAGGCAAGTGCTTTCCTGTGTAGCCACCGCAGCAAAAACCTCTCTAGAGAGGTCGTGCTACGGTATACCCGGGTATATGATATGAAAATTATTAATATCTTTTAAAAACACTAATAATGATTTATGACTAAAAAACGGTTCCCTACCAACGAACATTGCAGGGTGTAAAGGTATATGTTGTCGGTAGGGTAATGGAAAGTGTTGTCTTCTTTGAGTGTCTAACTGTTTACATTGAATTAAAACGTGAAGAACTGTTAATGCCTCACCACATTTATCACACAATGGTGGATGACCACCGGATAAAAGATGTGTGTGTGTCGTGTATGTGTGTCCCATCCTGAGTCTTGTTAGTATTACCTCTGTTAGACGTGATTTTGATACTGGTGGCCAATGACCAAGGTGTGGCTTACTAACGTGTAGTTTGTTTTGTGTGTGTGTATCCCACTTGCTCTGCCAGTATACCCTGAGGTTTCGTTTGAGAGACGGCTTAAGATCAAGGGCCGGGATTAATATGGGTGTAGGGGCAGTGCTTTTGTGGATGGATGCAGCAAGCTGATGCGCCCTCACGTTGCCTTGAATCTCACGGTGCCCTGGCACCCAGCACACAACAACATGTCGGTTGAGTGTGTAGAGTGTGCATAAAATGCAATAAAGTGAGCGAGGACAGGATTTTTTTTGTTTTTAAGACTGTGCAGAGCCATTACCACACTGAGGGAGTCTGTATAAATTACTGCTTTTTGTATTTGTGATTGTTTGATGTGTTTAGCTGCCAGAAGTATTGCGTAAGCTTCCGCTGTGAAGATACTTGTGTCTGGATGTAGAGGGCCAGCATCCGAAAAGGAAGGGCCAACAGCAGCGTAGGACACAGAGGAGTTAGACTTAGAGGCATCTGTAAAAAACTCAGGACGTGTGTATTTGTGTTGAAGTTCCAAGAAGTATGTTCGGATATGGGCAATAGGTGCATGTTTAGTAACTTCTAGGAAAGACACATCGCAATCTATAGTCTGCCACTGCCAAGGTGGTGGGTATGCTACAGGAGCCAATAAACTGTGTTCGAGTGACACTCCAGTGTCCTCAGCTAGACCCTTCAGGCGAACTGAGGAGGGCTGCCTCATTGAAGGCCTGTTTTGAAAAAGAATGGAGCTCGACAAGTCATTGTTAGTAGAGTATGAGTGGTGCCTCTTGTTCGCTTTCACCTTAAGGAAATATACAAAGGACATGTAGGTTCTTTGCAGATGAAGCGACCACTCATTTGACTCAACGTAAAGGCTTTCTACGGGGCTGGTGCGAAAAGCACCCGTAGAAAGGTGGATGCCCCAATGGTGCACGGGATCCACCATCTTCAAAGCACTTTGAGTCGCAGACTGATTAACAATGGCCCCATAATCTAAGCGGGTGCGAATAAGGCTTCTATACAGGTTCATGAGGCATTTCCTGTCACTACCCCACACAGTACGTGACAACACTTTTATAACATTCATGGCTTTTAAACATTTTGTTTTTAAATACTTTATGTGGGGTACGAAGGTCAACTTGTTGTCCAAGATTAAGCCTAAGAATTTCTGCTCGGCTTTGATGGACAGACGTTGCCCGTTCAGTCGAACGTTAGGTTCCGAGTGCAAGCCTGTCTTTCGAGAAAACAAGACACACGTGCTTTTTTGTGGGTTAAGTCGAAATCCGTTTTCATCTGCCCATTTGGAGACCTTATATAAACCCAGCTGAACCTGCCGCTCACACATGGCCAAGTTGCATGACTTGAAGCCAAGCTGAACGTCGTCGACATATGTACAATAGCCCCGCCGCGGTGGTCTAGTGGCTAAGGTACTCGGCTGCTGACCCGCAGGGCGCGGGTTCAAATCCCGGCTGCGGCGGCTGCATTTCCGATGGAGGCGGAAATGTTGTAGGCCCGTGTGCTCAGATTTGGGTGCACGTTAAAGAACCCCAGGTGGTCTAAATTTCCGGAGCCTTCCACTACGGCGTCTCTCATAATCATATAGTGGTTTTGGGACGTTAAACCCCACATATCAATCAACATATGTACAATAGAACATATTGCGGGGAATGGACAAGTGCAAAGAATTCATTTTAATAATAAAAAGTGTGCAACTAAGCACACCACCTTGTGGCACGCCTGTTTCCTGGACAAACGGACACGGAATGTCCGGTTTGACAGGTAACTTTCGATTATATTGACGCGTGTCTACATGTGGACGATAACGATAATGGGGCATTTAGTGGGCACAAGGTAGTGGGCCTCTAGCTTCTCTCGAGGCTGAAGAAGATGATCTTGTGACTCAGCTGTTGAGGACACGCTGCTTTCGTCGTCCCAAGGTGTATCTGTGTTTTATTCGCGTTGTACCGCGACACTGGTGGAGGTGCTGGGGCGCAACCCTGTCTGATGCTCCACACGCCCGCTGGGAGCCGCTCATCGAGTCCAAACGCACTGTCACCTGTAGAAACACCGGTGCATCGCTCCAGTCGACGGTTGCGAGGCCTCGCGCCAGAGCTGACTCACTCGCCGGAACCTGCTAGGCACCGCACAGGTGAACCAATGGCCAACGCAAGCTCGCAACAGGTGCCCCAAGGCAGCTTTCCGACGCACCCATCTCAGGTGACCCTCTTTCAACCCCTCGTTCCCGATCGCTTTTGTGGTGGTGCCTATGAAGACGTTCACGACTGGCTTGACCACTACGAGCGTGTTGCCAAGGTAAATCATTGGTCGGAACAGGAAAAGCTTTCACGCGCCTATTTCTAACTTGACGACGGTGCTCGTACTTGGTATGAGAATAGAGAAGGCAATCTGTCAGCTTGGCCCGACTTTCGAGAGAAGTTCGTCGATACCTTCGCCAATATCGATAGAAGGGACCGCGCGCAGCAGTTATTGAAGCTACGGGTTCAAAAACCCAACGAAATCGTTGCAATGTTTGCCGACGACTTGACTCGTCTCTTTCAACGAGCTAACCCGCACATGACGGAAGATAAAAAGTTGAGTTACCTCATGCGCGGTGTCAAGGAGCAGCTTTTTGCCGGGCTACTGCGCAACCCTCCGACTACCGTGGTTGACTTCATTAAGGAGGCTACGGCTATCGAGCGGGCCCTTCATCAACGCTGCAGGCAATATGACCGCATGTCCTGCAATGTCCCAATCAATGCTATCGCCATGACGTCTGAGAGTCAGAGCTGCTTGCGAGACTTGATTAGGGAGATAGTTCGCAAGGAACTGCAGAAGTTGCGGAATCCTGTTGCTGAAAATCCCATCGCATCGATCGCTGAAGTCGTACGCGATGAAATCCACCAAGCGTTGTCTACGGCTAGTCCTGATGCTCAGCAGCGTCCTATGAGCTACGCTGCCGCTCTCCGACGTCCACCACCCGCTATGCCAACGCTGTACCACCAGGTGCCGATGGCCCCTTCGTATCCGCCGCAAGAGCAGACACTGCATCAACCACCTACGCTACAGCCATAAAACCAGCCATCCACAGCCACCCCATGGGCATCGACGCGTCCACCGACCCATAAAACAGATGCATGGCGCACCGTCGACAGGCGTCCACTATGCTTTCACTGCGGAGGTGCAGGACATATTGCCCGTCATTGCTGGCATCGAGGTGATTCATTCCGTCCTTAACGACCTTGGTTTGACGGTCGACGTGCCAACGACGAATACACTCCGCGCCGTGACGACACCTCTTTCTATGGAGCCCGTTATCACTTTGAGGACGGCTCTACCACTGCAGAGAAGGCAATGCCTGCTCAGCCTCCTGGTCCGAGACGTCAGTCCCGCTCTCCGTCCACCGCGCGTTCGCCTTTGTCGCACCACCGCACCTGTGCGAACCTTAATACAAGAAGGTCACCTAGCCCGCGCCGGGGAATCTGAGAGCGGCGACCTCCGAGAGCAAGGTTGCAGGTCATCGAGATAACGACAGGAAGCCCCCACAGCACGACGCCATACAGCCGATAAGCCGTGAAAACGATGAAATTGTGACTGCTGACCTTAGTGTTCTTCGCGACGGCCAGAAAGTGACAGCTTTAGTCGACACTGGTGCCGACTTCTCCATTATCAGTCAGGACCTCGCCGACAGCCTCAGAAAAATGAAGACGCCGTGGACGGGCCTTCATATAAAAACAGCAGGAGGCAAGTTATTGATGCCCTCGGGAAGATGTACCGCAAGAATTGACATCGGAGGTTCTCTTTTCACAGCGTCGTTCGTCGTTATTGCCGCATGCTGCAGAAACGTAATTCTCGGCATGGACTTTTTACGGGAATATGGTGCCGTCATCAACATACCAGAGAGCTTTATTACGTTTTGCAACAGTTCGGGCTTACCCAATTCCCCAGAGGCGCGACCAAACCAACTGCGTCTTACTGATGACGATGTGGTTCTCCCTCCGAGGTCATGCACGCCTGTTTCTGTGGCCGCCGCTGCTCAGTTTGACGCCGAAGGAATTGCGGACCGAAGGAGCTCGCTGCTCTTCACCCACGGTATTCCTGTCGCACGAGGTATCGTCAGAGTTGCTGCTGGACGCACGGACTTGCTGCTGACCAATTTTAGTGCTGAGTGCCGGCATCTTCCTAAAGGCACGGCTGTCGCTTACTTCGACGATGTCATAGATGCCGAAGGCTGCTTGGCGGTAGTCGACGAGTCGCTAAATCTTGATTCAGCGCCTGTTCTGGACGTTAGCATTACTTTGCCAAAAGACGACCAACGCAGACTCCTTGAGTTACTGGCCAAATTTCAAGACTGCTTTGCGACAACATCAAGAGTTGGCCGCGCGCCTCTAACCAGGCATCCAATAATTACTGAGGAAACGGCGAGACCTATTCACCAGAACCCTTATCGCGTGGCTCCAAAAGAACGTGAAGCGATACAACAGCAGGTAGACAGAATGCTTGAAGATGACGTCATTCAGCCTTCACAGAGCCCCTGGGCGTCGCCTGTAGTCCTCGTTAAGAAAAAGGACGGCAGCCTGCACTTCTGTGTGGATTACCGGAAGCTAAATCAGGTGACCAAGAAAGACGTATATCTACTACCGCGTATAGACGACTCTCTCGACAGACTTCGACATGCTCGATACTTCTCTTCAATGGACTTGCGGAGTGGATATTGGCAAATCGAGGTGGACCCGAGAGACCGCGAGAAGACCGCTTTTGTGACACCAGATGGGTTATATGAATTTAAGGTCTTGCCATTCGGTTTGTGCTCAGCCCCTGCTACTTTTAAAAGACTCATGGATACCGTGCTTTCTGGGTTGAAGTGGAAAACATGCTTAGTATATCTGGACGACGTCATAGTGTTTTCCGCGACGTTTGACGAGCACCTTGAAAGACTTGAGGTGGTCTTACGAGCCATACAGTCCGCGGGCCTGACGTTGAAGCCTGAGAAGTGCCACTTTTGCTTCGAAGAGCTGCGATTTCTTGGTCATGTCGTCAGTCATGCTGGTATTCGTCCCGATCCTGAAAAAATCGCAGCCGTAGAACAGTTCCCTATGCCGACCGATAAAAAGGCTGTCAGACGCTTTCTAGGCCTCTGCGCGTATTACCGACAATTTATCGCGGACTTCGCACGCATAGCATCACCACTAACTCGCCTAACAAGAGAAGACGTTACCTTTGAGTGGAATAACGAAGAGGAAGCTGCTTTTAACGATCTTCGCCAGCGACTACAAACACCCCCAGTCCTTGCCCACTTCGACGAGAGAGCCCCTACGATGCTTCTCACCGATGCTAGCAATGTTGGTCTGGGAGCTGTGCTTGTGCAGCAGCAAGATGGCGCAGAAAGGGTAATCGCTTACGCAAGCAGAACGTTAACACGTGCTGAGGCTAATTACTCCACGACTGAGAAGGAGTGTCTCGCCGTGGTATGGGCGGTCACGAAATTTCGTCCGTATTTATATGGGCGCCCCTTCAAAGTAATTAGCGACCACCACTCACTGTGTTGGTTAACTAATCTTAAAGACCCTACCGGCCGATTAGCGCGTTGGAGTCTCAGGCTGCAGGAATTCGACATGGCAGTCGTACATAAGTCAGGGAAGCGACATATGGACGCCGACTGTTTGTCCCGTTCACCCATTGAGTCGGCAACCCTACCCGAGGAGGAGGAAACATCATTTCTCGGTGTCCTCGACACGACCATCATTGCGCAGCAACAACGAGACGACGCTGAGTTGCTTGGCTTAATTACCTACTTGGATGGCAGATCTCGGAAGGCGCCAAGAGTTTTCGCAAGAGCGTTGTCATCATTTTGTTTACGTGGCGGAGTACTCTATAAAAGAAATTTTTCGTCGACGGGATCTGCCAATCTGCTCGTCATCCCAGCAGCCCTTCGCGCCGAAGTACTGAAAGCATGCCACAACGAGGTTACCTCTGGCCACTTGGGTTACACAAGAACGTTGGCCAGGATACAGCAAAGGTATTACTGGCCAAGGCTAACCACAGCCGTGAAGCACCACGTTCGTACCTGTCTCGACTGCCAGCGACGCAAGTCACCGCCAACTAAACCAGCTGGCCTCCTGCAACCCGTACAGGTCCCAATGACTCCATTTCACCAGATCGGCATGGAAATTTTGGGCCCACTCCCTACTTCTACTGCAGGCAACCGATGGGTTATTGTCGCGACGGATTATTTGACCCGTTATGCCGAGACAAAGGCTATCCAGAGAGGTACAGAAGCGGAGGTGGCAAGATTTTTTATCGAGAATATTGTACTGAGGCATGGTGCACCAACCGTCGTAATCATAGACAGAGTAACCGCATTTACAGCAGCTCTTTTGGACCATGTTTTAATGCTGAGTGGAACAAGGCATCGTAAGACCACCGCATACCACCCACAAACGAACGGGCTCACAGAGCGTCTAAACAAAACCATTGAAGACATGCTTTCGATGTACGTTGACGTCGAACACAAAAATTGGGATACAATCTTGCCTTACATAACGTTTGCATACAACACGGCCAAGCAAGAAACGACCCGCATGACACCTTTCAGCCTCGTTCATGGACGGGAAGTACGAACCATGTTAGATGCAATGTTACCGCACGAAGGCGACGACATCGTCCCGGACGCCGACACGTTTACGGAACGCGCAGAAGAAGCTAGGCAACTTGCACGTTAACGGATCAGCCAGCAGCAAGACTACAATGCAGGCCGCTACAATGCTCACCGCAGAACAGTCGTCTACCAAACTGGCGACAAAGTATGGGTTTGGACGCCCATACGAAAACGAGGACTATCCGAAAAACTTTTAAGAAGATACTTTGGACCGTACCTAGTTGTGCGACGACTGAGCGATGTCACTTACGAAGTTGTTCCCGACTGTTCGTATAGTACAAGGCGTCGCCAGCACCATCCTGAACTCGTTCACGTAGTCCGCATGAAACCCTACGTCAGCGAGTGATTGCATGATACTTTAATTTAGAAAAAAAATTGCATTACAGACTGCGCATCGGGGCGATGCTCTTTGGGAGAGAGGCAAATGACGCGTGTCTACATGTGGACGATAACGATGATGGGGCATTTAGTGGGCACGAGGTAGTGGGCCTCTAGCTTCTCTCGAGGCTGAAGAAGGCGACCTTGTGACTGAGCTGTTGAGGACACGCTGCTTTCGTCGTCCCAAGGTGTATCTGTGTTTTATTCGCGTTGTAACGCGACAATTTAAAACATTCTTCCGCTCACACCAAGGTGGGACATGTCTCTTAGAATTCCGAAACGCCATGTTGTATCATGAGCCTTTTCGATATCGAGGAACACAGAGAGAAAATATTGTTTATGGACGAAAGCGTCTCTGATCTGTGCCTCGATACGAACAAGGTGGTCTGTGGTGGATCTACTTTCTCGAAACCCGCACTGAAATGGGTCGAACAAATTATTTGTTTCAAGAAAATGTACAAGTCGGCAGTTTATCCTTTTTTCAAAGAGTTTGCACAAGCAGCTTGTAAGTGCTATAGGCCTATAACTCGAGGGTAAAGAAGGGTCCTTGCCCTCTTTCAAAATGGGAATAACAATAGCCTCTTTCCAGGAGGTAGGAATAGTGCCAGAAGACCAAATAGCGTTGTACAAACAAAGTACGGTTTTTCGGGTTTCGTTTGGTAGGTTTTTTAACATTTCATACATCACACGGTCAGAACCTGGGGCAGAAGTGCTGCAGGAGTTTAGAGATGTTCGGAGCTCAGCTAGACTGAAAGCTTGGTTATATGCTTCGTATCTAGTGAATTTGTGTTCGAGTTTCTGCTTTTCTATTCTTGTTCTGTATTTTTGGAAAGTGTCAGTATAGTGGGATGAGCCGGATACCCGTTCGAAGTGTGCACCGAGGAAGTTTGCCTGATCTTCCAAGGTATCACCCTGAGTGTTTACGAGTGGGAGTGAGTGTACTTTTCTTCCTGCTACCCTACGAACCATGTTCCAGACTTTGGCCTCTTGTGTATACGAATTTATCCCTGATAAAAACTTGTGCCGACTTTCTCTTCTGGCCTGTCGACGCGTTCTCCTGCCTCGAGATTTTATTTTCTTAAAGCTTTCAAGGTTTTACGCTGTCGGCGAGTTCCGCAGCAACCTCCATGCCCTGTTCTGTTCCTTTCGCGCATTACGACACTCTGTGTTCCACCATAGGACGTGTCGTTTGCCGGGCATTCCAGATATTTGCGGTATGCACTTGGCTGCTGCGTCAGTTAGAAAAGCTGTGAAATACTGCACAGCTTCATCTATGTTTAACCTACATATGTCTGTCCAACTCAAACGTGTAGTGTTATGGAACTGTTCCCAGTCTGCTTTGTTTATCAGCCATTTGGGAACGTGTACAGGACCTTCATATGTTGTTTGTGAACTCAACGCTACAGGAAAATGGTCACTACCATATAGATTATTTATGATTTTCCATTTGAGTAGGGGTAGGAGTGAAGGTGATACGATGCTGAGGTCGATAGACGAGTAAGTTTTGTTGGCAACGTTATAGTATGTTGGCTCTTTCCTATTCAACAAACAGGCACCAAAAGAGAAGAGAAATTGTTCAATGAGACGACCTCGTGCATCACAGCGAGAATCACCCCACAGTCCACTATGTGCATTTAGGTCCCCAAGAAGCAAATAAGGTTCTGGCAGTTCGTCTATTAAAGACTGAAATTCACGTCTTTCAAGACGGTGGTGGGGAGGTACATACAAAGAGCAGATGGTGACGAGTTTGTTTGAAAGTACCGCTCGAACAGCCACCGCCTCAAGAGATGTCTGGAGTGGTAAAAGTGTACACGCCACTCCTTGGTCAATAATAATGGCTACGCCACCGGATGACGCCACAGCATCATCTCGGTCCTTTCGGTATATGACGTAAGCACGTAAAAAATTTGTATTGGAGGACTTTAGGTGTGTTTCCTGTACACACAGCACTTGAGGTGAGTGTTTGTATAAAGGCTCTTGGACGTCGTCGAGGTTCTTAAGCAGTCCTCTGACATTCCAATGTATAATTTGTGTGTCCATATTGGAAGTAAAGTAGTGCTGTGTGTACGTTAAGGGAGTAACTTGTTTAAGCTGAAAGGTTGAGCTGAAGTACCAGGGCCTTTGTCAGGTCCTGTTATGAGCTTTTTAGTTTTCTTGGCGCGCTCCAGAGAGCCGCGCCGTTCTTTTGGCACCAGGGGTGCCGTCGTATCCATTGCCTCCTCGGAGGCACTGGATGCCCGCTCATGCGAGCTGGTTTTTCGAAGATTGGGCCTCGCCTGGCGAGGTGAGGCCTTGAGACCCGAGGACCCTGGAGTCTCTGGTCTCTGTTCAATAGTAGGCGGAGTAGACTCAACTACTGCCGCCTTGGGGGCAGGCGCCACAGCCAATGGCTCACTCTGCACAGGTCGAAGGAGTGGCGAGGGCTGGTGCGACACTGCCCCCTGGCGCACCGCATCAGCATATGTGGGGCCATAAAATGGCGAGACTCTTTTTCTTGCTTCTTTAAATGTAATGTTTGCTTTTATCTTTAAAGTGATGATCTCTTTTTCTTTTTTCCAGAAAGAACATGAACGTGAGTACGCGGCATGATTTCCGCCACAGTTCACACAGTGCGATGGTTCTTCGCAATTGTCAGGATTGTGGCCTGGCACTCCACATTGTGCACAAGTTTGGTGACCACGACAGCTTTGTGAGCCGTGGCCATACTTCTGGCATTTAAAACAACGACGCGGGTTAGGTATGTATGGTCTGATCGACGTCTTTGTGTACCCTGTTTGAATACTTTCTGGCAGATTACTGGAAGCGAACGTGAGTATCACGTGTTTCGTTGGTGTTTCCTTGTTGTCTCTTCTAATGGTGATCCTTTGTACATTGGTCACATTCTGACTCTTCCACCCCTCCAGAAGTTCCTCTTCAGTCAAGCCGAGAAAATCAGCATCAGATTCACTCCACGGGTTGTGTTCATCGATCTGTGTGGCGTTACAGTGATGGGAGTGTCACCAAAAGTTGATAGAATCTGTAGCTTTTCAAACGGTTCTTTTTGTCAAACTTCAAGGAGGAGGTCTCCGCTGGCCATTTTGGTAACTTTGTACCCGGCTCCAAGAGTTTCTGTGAGACATCTGGCTACTACAAAGGGGGATACAGTTCTGGCTTGCTTGCTGCTTATCTCACTATGTATAACATGAAAATGGGGGAAGTTTTCACTTGATCGGTTGAAAAAGCCTAAGTCTTCGGTGCGTACACGCTTTAAGGCGGTACGATCACTTAATAAGGGAAATGCTTAATGCATGCCAGTTTAACTTTCTTCAGAAGCGTTGGCAGCCACCCACCACGGAGCCCAACGAGGGGACGCTACAAGTTTGTGGATGCTAAAACCTGCAGACGCCAGCCGTACAACGCAACTATAACCCAATGCGCCTAGACCAAGGTAGGCTATTTGCACAGGGTTAACCCTAGCCGCCAGGAAGTTTGGAAGTAAACAGAAGAGAGTAGAAGACAGGACAGATAAATAGTAAGAGATAAAGACGAAGATGTAGGGAGAGAGAGATAGGAAAAGGCGACTGCCGATTTCCCCTGGGTGGGTCAGCCCAGGGGTGCCGTCTACGTGAAGCCGGGGCCAAAGGGGTGTGTTGCCTCTTCCTGGGGGCCTTAAAGGTCCAATGACCCAGCGTCAGCTCAACCCCCAGGATCCCCTTTTCCCCGGACACGGCAAAGCCACGCACGGCTAGGCGTGGTAGGGAGCCGAAACTCCCCCATTAGCTCGGGTCCGTGGTGTCGCTACACACCAAACGCCTACTTGCGCAGGCGCCCCTGCGGGGTGTATTTCATTTCTAGTTAGCAGGAAAGCACTAATAATTAACAGATATGAAGTCTGACACTGCCTAATCAGACAATTTGCAATCTTACTTACAACTTTCTCGTTGAATTTATTGACCCATCTTTGTTATTTTAGAAGTTAGTTTAAAGGATCTTATTAAACAAAAATCGGAACACAAAAAATGGTCTGATTCACTCTATACAACCGTCAGCAACATGCATTTGGTTGATCGTAATTGCGTGTGTTGGCATATCTTCAAACGCGGGCGAAAATTGGCTGGTCAACCTGCATATATATACGTAGTCGACGTGTCGACCGGCGATTGATCTTGAGGAGGATTGGTCTCTTATATAAACGTTTACAAATAACCAGCATGTAGAGGCATATACCCCTTAATATATATATATATATATATATATATATATATATATATATATATATATATATATATATAGAATATACTCTACAGTGATAGCAGGCAGGCCCGTGGCCAGAATTTGTTTAGGGGCCGGGAGGATGAACCCTGTAGAGGCTTTGAAAAACATGTATATTTAGTATTTGTCCTTGGTAAAACGCCCCCACGTCCGTTCGAATTTTTCGAGGGCAGGAGTCCTTAACCTCCCGCCCCCATTTTGGCTGGTGGCCTGACACAACGTGTGCAAGTATACATGGTGACGAGAAGGAGGACCGTAGCTCACCGCTTCACTCGTGGGCATTTCCAAGGAGTTCCTGAGGATGACCACTGGAATGCTTGAAGGAAAGATGAGGTTCGACGATGCCGCGGCTGCCACTGGTATGGCGTACAGCACGGGATTTGTGGTAGATAACGATGCCTGTGTTTCGGAAACACGTGCAGCATTTAAACTACAGGCGGTGTGTTCACATGTTTACACTCTTGAATATGCCAGTGTGGGCCTACTACCCAGACATATAACAAGCGCCGTACAGACATATAGTGTTCTTCAAGTATTTGCCTCGTTTCCTTCGCTCTGTTATTATAAAGTTTCCAAAGGATTCTTCGAGAAGACGACGCTATCTCATGACTAAGCTGTGAGAAATGGGACAGTTAAACAGTGATTTCGACATAGTTGCTGAAACTTTGAATATCGCTTGAGTGTGCAGTGAGAAAATATGCCAGTAGATGCCATTAGTCTGAATCACTATACTGAAGCAGAGAGCGACATGTCTCTCATATATCCATGTAACACTTATCTTTTAAGCCATAACTAATACTTTGCAGTGCTAAACACTCACCTTTAGAATTTCAAATGCCCATGACAGTAGGAGCTCTGAGATACTACTGCTCACCTTTTAAAATCGAAATGACTTCGCGATTGCCTCAATAAACAGATTAATGTTTCATGATACCTTAAGTAATACTTATCTTTTTCTTCTGAATACCTTATTTGATGGCACTGATTAGTACCAAATAGCGAAAATTTATTTTTATAATCAAACCAAAAACAAGTACCTTGCTTCTGCACAGCGTAGAATAGAGTTGCCTCAAGGAATTGCGTTAATAGCTGGAGGGTTTCCCTTACTTGTTTGTCCACACGTGACCTCACATTGAGTACATAATTAGTGTGGCTTGTTAGGCAAGCTGGTATGATAGTCTTGATGGGAATACTATAGGCACCAAAAAAAAGCAGAAGCCACCCAGACACGAGGATTCAGCAGCCTTCTTGTCGCTGTCTCTTTTTATGGTCTGGCGTTGCAAAAGTTGACGTGATCGTGAACGAGCAAAGTATGCATAGCGCTCTCAGCTCGAAACTGTCACACCTTGTGGGGGCTTTTTAAAGCGTAGCGAAAGGTTACGCGTATATTGTGCAACAAGGGCGTGAATGTGGCTAGCAAGATTCTACTGGCGCCGTGGAAGCCATGTGTCAAACCTTCAACATTGGCTTAGCCGGCACTTCGGTAAGCAGAGCAATGGGAACTCTACGCATGGGAATCACTGAGTGAAGTGCGGGATTGGCCTAGTTGGTGTTCTATTATGAAGCTACATGGCGCAAAAGTGTACACAGCGCACATTATTGAGCACGAGCGCAGTCCTCGTCAATTCTATGTGATCTCGGTCTTCATAGTACGCTAAGCAGTTTAAATGATTGCTGGATGCCAGTGCGATGCACTTCATCACGCTTCAAAGCAGTGGAGCGGCAATACGTCTTTTTTTTTCAAATGCATTTCTGCCGGGACAAATATTTCCATTTAATCATTTATATCTTCGAGACTTCTGCCATATAGTTCAGACACATTTACTTTCTGCAAACGTGGCTGTCTAGCCCGGACGTGATTGGGTGCCCGTACACCAGGTGCAGCTACGCCAGAAAGTTTATTTTTGCGACCTTCATTCAGCGCGCAAAATGAAATCACAGCTATTAAATGCGAAGCATTTCTCAGCGAACTTCGGCGACTTTGAGCGTATCTATCTATCGATTTAGCCGCCTACGACATTTAGCTCTCCTGGCCGTTTCTATAACGGTATCGATACCAAACTTAGTATGGCACAACATGACTGTATGAAGAACATTTTTGACTAGCCACAGCATGAAAATGATTTACATTTCATGGTCCTGCAGCTCTTGCGGTAGTTTCATTCACATGGCATGTTTGAAAACTGGCATGGTATTGCCTGATTGCATGGCGAACACAAATGACAGACTCTGACATTGAAATCATGACATGCGTGTCAAGTAACAACATGACTACCAGCAACGCTCATGACGCGCTCGCGTCCGTTTTGCTAGCGTCACATATATCAAATTTGGTATTACAGTACGTGAATAGATGAAGAAGGTATGTGACTGGTACAAACCTGATAATCATGAGATGCGTGTCATGTAACAACATGACTACATCCCACGCTCATGATGCGCTGGCAGCCACTTCGCTAGCTTCACTTATACTAAATTTATTATAACGCGACGTGAATGAATGTCGAAGGTATGATACTGATGCAACCATGATAAACATATTTATTTATTTATTTGCAGGTACCTCAAAGACCCCAATGAGTGGGGTTTTACATGAGGAGTGTTGAAGCACGAAAATTACACAACTGATGAACAAACACAAAAAAAGAAAACAGAAACTGCACGAGCGTATCACGAAAGGGTATCAAGCACGCTCTGTTAATAAAAAGCATACAATGCCAACCAACGAAGCATACCAACGAAGCATAAAAAGCATACAATGCCAACCAGCGAAGCAGATAACACCACTAAGGATAATCGCATACATGACACAAAAATAATCAGTACAGAAGTTTTTCAATGGCAGCTTATCGTGACGGCAGCTTATCGTATATGAGATGCGTGTCATGTAAAAAATGACTACATATGCTACGCTCATTATCTGCTCGCGGCGGTTTCGCTAGCTTCACATGTACGAAACTCCGTATTACGCACAACGCGAACGGACGACATAGGTAAACATGATAAGTACGACATGCGCGTCATTTAACAGCATGACTACATGCCACACTGATGATGCGCTCGTGGCTGTTTCGCTAACTTCACATATGCCAAATTTGGTATTACATCACGCAAATGGATGACAGGTAGGTGACTTGTGCAAACGTGATAATCATGAGATGCGTGTCATGTGAGAACATGACTACATGTCACAGTAATGCGCCAATACATTTGACGTGACGTGGTGCGCGTGCTCGCCGGCATTCATTTCGTCGTGTCACGCCGGCGTTGCCACGCCGGGCGCCTGTCCTGCTATATACTCGCAGGCGCGGGCAGCGCAGCGTCGCTTTGACGCATGCACGTTTGAGCACGTCCAGCGTCCCTCCGTCACGAAAAGAGAGAAACGCAGTGTCGCATTTCGCGCCGGTTTCCATTTGGCCACGCCGACGGATGCTGGTCGCACCTGGCATCAGAGAGTGCTCGCGTTTTGCAAACGTAGCATCGCTGTGCCCGACGTGCGCGTGGGTCATCTCTACATAGGAGTATACTAGGCCCTTCATGGTGTGCTCGCGGTCAATTTGCTAGCTCCACATATACAAATATTAGTGCTACGTGATGTCAATGGATGACAAATTGTATGACTGGTAAAAACATGATAATACTGACACGCGTGTCATGTAAGAGCATGACAACATACCACGCTCATACCGTGCTCACGGCCGTTTCGCTAGCTCAGCATATACTACATATGATATGACCTGACGTGAGTAGACGACGAAAATAAACGACACATCCAAACATAATAATCATAGCAGAAAAGTCATGTACGGCATCATTTACATCCGCTTCGTAACGTTGTGCTGATTTTAAAATGACATATCAGTATTTCTCATTCATGCTTCGCATATCCTCGATTCCCACCGTACGTGGAATCTGCCAGTTTTATTCACATAAAACTTCGCCATAAACCAAGCACACGTCTGACTAGGACACAGTTTTGTCACGATAGGTAAGATTTCGTTGATAATGACCACCAAAGCACTCCTTCACATGTGCGGGCTACTGTTGGCCAAAGTAGCTTCGTTCTGACAGCCTATCATATAGTCTCGAGCCTAGATTCTTATTTCCGTTAGCGAACTGGTTCTATTGCTACAAAGAATGTCTTGGTTGTGACTTGCTTCCACTGAGGCATTACAGCTAATATGCATACTTTTCGATGTTAGCATCGTGAATAGGGCAACAAAACATCACTGTTGCTTCAGTATGTGGCGCTGTTTAAAATTACTTTATTACCAACACACCAACTAGCCACCGATCAGTTAATTCACTCGTTGACCAGCGTATATTCCTTATACGTCTGCTTCACTGGCACGCTAATGCAAAGATTGCTTAACTCATAACTCCCGTACGCATTTCGACATACCAGGAAATAAAGTTTTCTGTAAGATCACATTATGTAAAACAACAAACAAGCATCATGAACTAAGCTCACAAAGCACCACAATCAGTTTTTTTCGGTGATCCTAGCGCGTTGGTCAGGTTATCCGACAAAGAAATCATTATTATAGAGCCGTACTACATTTTTATGTCCTATAATATGTGTGGCCTTTTTTATATCTGCGTAGCAAAGCATGAGTATGCGTCAAAGAACCTCTAATATGAAACCTCTTTCAGACGTCATCCACTCGTTGTCTTCGACGTGAGAAGCAAAATTCCACCCAATGAGGAACAGTGCAGATGGCGAAACGTTTCGTCATTTCAGCTCTCTATTAGGGCATCGCAAAGCCTTCTGTCTTGTGTAGACGTTAAATATTTGCCTTCGGTAATGTCATACATCTGCCATAGGCACAAAAATTATTTTACGAACAACTTCTGAGTAGTGTTGCATGGGTATGTGCGCTAGGTATTGTGTTTGTATAAGAAAACAAAGTAAAAGTGAGAGGTACGCACTATTTCGAATACGACTGGCATAATGAGATTGCAGAGCGGCAAGCTGTTGATAAGCTCGGCGAATCCGGCTGCTGTGAAGGCCATCATAAGCTGGATTGTGACGGTAGAGCGTGCTTTCCAGAACGCAGCGTCCACGTTGTCGAATACAGCCTTAACCAGGTTGTGCCGCTGCGTTTGTAAAGAGAGCCACGCATTAATATCCTCTATTGACAGTTAAGGCTTTTTGAAATTGAATAAAGCATTCATTTGCAACAAAAGTGCTTGCTGAATATTTGTTCTCGGAAAAGTTATATTCTGCTCCATAAAACACAACAGAAATAACAAGTTTTCATGAATTAGTACCAATTGGTCTTATTCATGCTCAAAAATATAATATTTAGGTTTTTTCAATATACGCACAATACATACGTGTATTATGAGACTATTTTAGATAAGATTTCGGCAATCTAAGCAGGCTCTTTATCATCAACAGAAGAAACCGTATTCGTGGCATGCACTGCCCTGCAGAATGTAGGCGTGGCCTTTCGTAAGAACAGCCACAGCTCTGAAGAAATAATAAATACACCAAGTTGCTGCCCTAATGAACAAAACATATAGGAAGTTGTCTGTATGTCCCATGTACTCAGATTTAGGCACACGGTAAATGACTTCAGATGGTCAAAGCTTCTGAAGCCCTTCACAACAGCATCTGTGATAATCGTGTCATGGTTGGGACGCTAAACCTCAGATATTTATTCTATTATCTTTGTCAGGGGTCATTGTGTTTGGGCGTTGAGACATAGTTGTACTATGAAAGGGCAGTGTGCTAAATATTTTGAACGAAAAATGTAACAACGCGTGAAGGCAGCCCTATAGTATCGACACTGCAGATTCACGAAGTATAGCGTCGTGTAACCTTCTTCCCCGTTTATTTTAATCGAGTTTAATCGCCACTACAAAGTCGCGCTTGTTGAGGCAATGACATTGTTGATACCTGCAAAACCTTCCTATTTCCAGTGCAACCATACTTTGGGGTTATTGTGCCAGAACACCGTTCACCTTGTCTGAGAGATTTTTCACACCCATCGATTATGAGTGGATTTACCGCTGCCGATAATCCTCGCGCTGATTTCGACACCACGAAAATCAAGGAACAAAGGCATTCGGCTACTGACACACATGTCGCGGGATCAAATGCTGGCCACGGAGGCCGAATTTTCGATGGAGGCGGAAATGCTTAGGGTCCTTGTACTTAGATTCAGGTTCACGTTAAAGAACCTCAGGTGGTCAAAATTTCTTGAGCCCTTCGCTACAGCGTATCTTATCTTATAGTGGTTTTGTGACGTTATGAACTCACAATTATTATTCACATAAACACGGGGGATGGCAACGTGTCGCACCGTCGCGGAATGTTATGCCAATGACGACACGATCTTGGACACTTTGTATTTTTGCTGTTAAAGTGTTCACTGCTGCATTTTGCTCAGACGTGCACGGCCACTGCATGAACACGATGTGACCGCCACTTTACGGGACTTTCCAGTAGTGCACCTTACGTGTGGTTAGCCAACGCATGTATAGGACAACTGGCAGCTAACTTCAAACACATTGCAAATAGAGCAAGCGACATGTTGCTGTTTTCGACCTGAAAGAAAGAATTTGATTGTGCGGCCAGTGTAGCAGTGGTTCAGTCGTGTGTTTACTTGAGTATTGAATACAAATCGGCAAATCTTCCCATTTGGCAGCTGTTGCACGGGCCCTAATAGAGAACGTTATATCTATTATTGGACATAGCGGGACCTCATATCAGTGTTGACGAGTATATTATATAAGTAATAATGGCGCAATGGCCATGTTTGCCTAATGAGCGCCATGGAAAAGATTAAGGAGTGGCTATATGATTTGCGATTTAACGATGACATGCAAAGTCTGTCAACTACGCTGATGCTACAGGGCTGTATAAGGGCGTATTATCACTTACCTTAACGTGGATAAAACAGATAATATAATAAAACACTGTTAGTGAGGTGAAATACTTATCTAGAGGCTAACGGAAATATTCATAGTAAAAATATGATAAGGAAAATTTTGCGGCTGACATGGTGTTTAGCACAATCACCTCATCAGTGCCCGTGAACACAATGGCTGCGAGGCAGGGTGCTGTCTATGTGGCCACCGCAGCAGCAACCTCAAGATGGAGGCCGTGCTACGGGTCACCTCGAAATATAGTGTTAAAGCCATGTACTTTTTTTTAAGTGCCAACGATGATTTTTGTTTAAACAGTGCATCTCTACCGATAAACCTAGAAGGATGCAGTGGAAGCTGGTGTCGATAGGGCAGTAAGAAATGTTTTTTTTTGTGATACCATCCCACTCGCAGCACTGGACAAGGATGTGGAAAACTGTAAGTGGTTAATCACATTTGTCACAACTAGGTTATTCACCACCAGACAGAAGATATGAATTGTTGCTGTGTGTATGTCCTACTTATAACCTGGTAAGTGTTACTTGTCCGTAGCGTGATTTAGATACTGGTGGCCGATTTTCAAGTTTGAGTTTGATAAAATTTAGTTTATTTTTTTGTCTGCCTATCATATAGGCACTGCAACTTTGCTCTGACGCTTCGTTTTAGCAAGGGCTTCATGTCAATGCAGTAACAGTCAAATATGGGTTGGTGGAAGTTGTCGTGAGTAGATACAGCTAGCTAGTAAGCGGCCACGTTTCCAGCATTCTCGCGGTGTCCTGGCATCCAGCACTTTACAACATCTCCTTTGAGTGCGTAGATCATGTATGAAAGCGAGTAAGGTGGTAGAAGCACAGGAGTTTCATGTTTTTTTTTCGTTGTTTTCAAAGCTGTTACGCCACTGAGAGAGTCCGTGTATATAACCGCGCGTTCTAGTTTTGATTTCTTATTATGTTTGACAGCCACAGATAGTGCATGAGCTTCTGCGGTGAAAATGCCTGTTTGTAGGTGCAGAATACCGGAAGCTGAAAAGGTTGGGTCAACAACTGCATAGAGCACAGAAGTGAGAGACTTCGAGCCATCTGTAAAAAATTGAGCGCAAGCGTACTTGTGTTCAAGTTCCTTGGACTATCTGCGTATACGTGCAATAGGTGCATGCTTCGTCACTTCCGCGAAGGATGCATCACGCCCTATGACCTACCACTGCCATGGTGGAAGGTGTGCAGCGGGAGCCATGAAACACTGTTCATAAAGCGCCACAGCTGTTATCTCGGCTAGGCCCCTTACGCAAAGTGAGTAGGGCTGCCTCACCGAGGGTTGGTTTCGAAAAAGTGAAGAACTAGACAAATCAACTATTCTGGAGCGCGTAGGGTGTTCCTTATCGCCGTTCACTTTCAGATAAGAAATAAAAGATATGTAGGACCTCTGCAGGCAAAGTGACCACTCATTCGACTCGGCGTAAAGGCTTTCTGCAGGGCTCATTCGATAGGCACCCGTAGAATAGCGTATGCCCAGATGATGACCCGAATCCAGAATGTTCAATGCGATTGGTGTCGCAGACTGGTACACATTTTCTCCATAGTCTAAGCGTGTGCCTATGAGACTTTGTAGACATTTAGGAGACATTTTCTGTCACTTCCCCAGGTTCAGTGTGACAATACTTTCAAGACATTCCTCGTTTTCATACACTTGTCTTTAACATGTTTAATGTGTGAAACAAAAGTTACCTGTGTGTCGAAGATTATGCTTCAAAATTTATGTTCCATTTTCCAGACAGACGATTATCCTGTATATATATGTCAGTATCGGGGCGCAATCCTCTTCTCCTCGAGAAAAGAACACATGTACTTTTTTGGGGATTAAAGCGGAACCCATTTTCTTCAGCCCATTTGGCCACCTTTTTCTGACTTAGATGAGTCTGTCGCTCAGACTTCGCCAAGTTGCACGATTGAAATCCTACCTGTACATCATGCACATACGTGATATAAAATATATTACGTGCAATGTATAGACGCAGCTCAATTCATCGTAATAAAAGGTGTGCAGCTGAGGACACCACCTTGTGGTACTCCTATTTCTTGCACAATTGTTCGTGATAGCACGTTTCCGACTCGTACACTGAATATGCGATGCGACAAGAAACTTTCGATTATGTTGAACATTCTACTTCGTACACCTAGGCTGGACAAATCTCGCAATATTCCGAATCGCTATGCTGTTCCGTATGCTTTTTTCTTGTCAAGGGACACAGAGAGAAAAAAATTGGTTGTGTATGAGGGCCCCACGGATCTACATCAATGCGCACGAGTTGGTCAGTGGTGAATCGACTCTCTCGGAAACCACATTGGCAAGAGTCAAGTCATTAGTTGGATTCTCGAAAATGTATTAGTCGATGATTGATTGATATGTGGGGTTTAACGCCCCAGAACCACTATATGATTATGACAGACGCCGTAGTGGAGGGCTCCGGAAATTTAGACCACCTGGGGTTCTTTAACGTGCACCCAAATCTGAGCACACGGGCTTACAACATTTCCGCCTCCATCGGAAATGCAGCCGCCGCAGCCGGGATACGAATCCGCGCCCTGCGGATCAGCAGCCGAGTACCTTAGCCACTAGACCACCGCGGCGGGGCTATATTAGTCGATGGTTTATTATTTTTTCGAAACATTTACACAAGCAGCTCGTTAGCGCGATCGGCCTGTAGCTTGTGACAAAGGTTGCATCCTCGTTCTGTTTCAGGACAGGTATCACAATAGCCTCTTTCCACGAAGTAGGGATCTCGCCAGAAAACCATAAGACGTTATATAAGGAGAGTAGTGTTTCTTGAGTTTCCTAGCGTAAGTGTCTCAATGTATCGTAAACAATTCTATCAGGGCCTAGAGAAGCACTGATGCAACAATACAGCACTCCCCGTAGTTCAGCCACACGCAGTGTTTCATTACACGTGTCATTATTTGTGGATATTCTAGTCAAGCTTTGTTGTTCACACCTCTTTCTGTACCTTTGAAAAGTGTCTGAGAAGTGAGTTGAGCTGGATATTGATTCGAAATACGCTCCCAGAGAGTTAGGCTTGATTACCAGGCTTCCCCCTTGGGTGTCTAATAATGGTACCAGGTATGCTGGTTGACCTCTTATTTTTTTGATGCCTCTACAGACCTTAGCCTCATCTCTGTAGGAGTTCACACCCGATATGAACCTGTGCCAGCTTTTTCTTCTGGCCTGCCGGCACGTCCTCTACCCTTGCGATTCAATCTCTTTAAGAGTGATGAGGTTTTCTGCGGTGGGTGAATCACGTAAAAGCCTCCGCGCTTTATTTTGTTTCTTCCGAGCCTTACGGCAGTCGTTTCACTAGGGGACATGACGTTTGCTGGTGGCACTAGTATCTGGTACATATTTAATAGCTTCGCTGTTAATTAAAACAGTAAAATATTCAACACCAGGGCCAATAGTAAAACAAGACAAGTCCGCCCACGAGATATTAGTAGCCTTATGAAAATCCTCCTAGTTCACATTTTAAGCTTCCACCAAGTAGCCTGGAGACGGAATTCATTTCGTTTGAGTGTTTGAAGAAATATTTTGAAGCGGTCACTCCCATAAGTGTTCTGAACAATTTCCCAGGTAAATCGAGTAAAATAGATGGAGAAGCGATGCTCACATCAACGGAAGAGTATTTGTAGTTTTCGAGGCTTAAAGTTTAGTTTTCTTTATTTATCAGGCATGCACATCTCGAAAAAATAAAATTCTCAATGAGCCGGCCTCGTGCCTCTGAGGAGTCACCCCACAGGCTGCTGTGAGCGTTGAAATCACCGAGTACAAGACAGGGCTCCGGCAACTCATCTAATAAATGATTGGAAATGATGTTTGTGTAGGTTTGTATATGGTGTTTGTATTTGTACGTATTGTATGGGGTTTGTATTTTGTTCTGTGTTTGTATATGGGGGTATGTATATTGATCATATTGTAATGAGTTTGAAGTTATCGCTCAAATGGCTACTGCCTCCAGTGCAGTACGAAGCGGAATGTGCCGCTACGCTACACTTTCATCGACTATAATTGCAACACCACCAGATGATGCAAGTGCCTCTAAGCAGTCCTTGCGAAAAACGACATAGGAACGGAGGAAGTTTGTGTGCTTTTAGCTTAGGTGTCGACTGAACGCACAGCACCTTTGGAGAGAATTTGCTAAGGAGTTCTGGTATATTGTCAAGATTGTGTGAGAATCATCCAAAATTCTGTTGTAGTATTTTTTTCCATCTTGAATGTGTGTTTGTTCTGTGTGCCTGGAAAGAGAAAATTTGCTTATTTTGCAAAGCCTCTGGGAGGCCCTGTAATTATTGTTTTGTATTTTAGGAGTGGTCGAGAAGCTCTTGCCACTCCTTTGGCGCCGTCTGCGCCGGTGGACCAGTGGTGTCCATCGCCTTTGGAGAGGCGCCGGACGGATGAGTACGTAAAGTGAACTTCGTAACGGTCGAAAAAACCTTTGGTCTCACTGCACAAGAGGTCGATGGAGCCTCTTTCACTTGTTTGCTCCCCTGGTTGTTGCGAGGTTCCTCAAGTGCCTTCGGTGGGGCCGAGCTCAAAGAGGGTGGAGCAACCAAGGCAACCAAGGGCGTGCTAGTGGCGTTTTCCTCAGTACGTCATGCGTGGCCCTGCGCATAGCCGGAAACCGTAGTGGTGCTGACCCCCCTCACACCACTTTCGCGTAGGGATCTGTTTTCTGCGAATTGCAGGGAGAGCACTGCCTTCTTTCACGAAAGCTGATGTTGACTTTGATTTTAAAGGTAACTATTTATTTTTATTTCTTCCAGGCCACGCAATGCCTGTAATACGCCGGGTAGTCTCCATCATAGTTGGGGCAGTGAGCTTCAGAATTGCACTTATCATCAGCGGAGTGTCTTTTGGTGCCGCATTTCGCACACGTAAGCTGCCCTCGACAGCTCTGGGAGCCGTGGCCAAACCACTGGCATTTAAAGCAGTGCCGCACATAGTGAATTTAAGGTCCGCCTGCTAATTTGAGGTAGCCCATTACTATTTCCGTTGGGAGTGCTGTAGATGCGAAGGTATCTATTATGAGCTTAATGCAAATTTTTTAGTTTTCTCTTTTTATAGTATGCGCTGTACATAGATTACGTTCTCTTCTTTCCTGCCTGTGAGCAGTTTTTCATCGGACAGGTTCAATAAGTCATCATCTGACGTGACACCCTTCACGGTGTTGCGTGTTCGGTGTGGTGTTATGGTGATGGGCTGATCACCGAAAGCTGTTATGTTTTTTAGCCTCTGATACTGTGGATTGTCTTTGACTTCGAGCAAGAGGTCACACCCCGCCATTTCGGCGGCCTTGTAGACCGCGCCAGTAGTTTCCATAAGACATTTTGATACAAGAAAAAATATACGCTTCTGGCTTTCTTTTCCGTACTCTCTCAGTGAATAATGTGAAATTCGGGGAAGTTGTCTCTCCTAGTAGAAAGAAATTCAAACATAACAAAGATGTGCCACCTTTAGGGGGAGCGATCGTGTTGGGGGGTTTTAGGCTACCTCATGAAATTTGCTGCTTTTTGCGGCAGCCGTGCCAGCAGCCCAGCTCCGAGTCCAACAAGGGGACGCTACCAGGCACGCAGGCGACCTAAGCGCCAGCTGTACACGGATGCTATAAACTAACATATATACCCAAGGTTGGATATTTACATCAGGTGAACCCTTGCTGCTGAGAAATGTTGAAGTAAAAAAAATCAGATGACAGGAAAGACCTAAAGTAATAGAAAAGACGAAGATGTGGGAAGAGGAGACAGGAGAAGGCGACTACCGATTTCCCCTAGGTGGGTCAGCCCAGGGGTGCCATCTACGTGAAGCCGGGGCCAAAGGGTTGTGTTGTCTCAGCCGGAGGGCCTTAAAGGACCAATAACCCGGCTTCGTCTCAACCCCCAAGAATTCCGTTTCCCCAGACACGGCTCAGCCACGCACGGCTAGGCACGGAAGAGCTCGAAAGACTTCGTTAGCTCGGGTTCATGGTTTCGATACCCACCAAACGCCTGCTTGCGAAGACGCCCCCCCCCCCCCCCGGTTTTCCAATCAGTGTATCCTACATGCTGAAAATGAAGCAGTGCCAGAGATTGAAGTGAAATTTATTACCATACCACATTCTTTATACTTTTATGTGGACGCGACGTAAATGTTTACCGGGAACCGTCTCCATGGCACCCATAAATATCTGCTCTCTAATTGCCGGCCTGTCTTTATATGACGTAAAGCGTAGTTCATTATACCAACCCTGCAACACGGCCACTAGAAAAAACGGGTACTTTAGGGAAAAAAACATTCCGGCAGAGACACACGACAAGGAGCGATATTTTTTTGTGAAGCGCACATTTCTGAACACGGTGTACGTCTGGCTCCGTTATGGTCTAGAGCCCCTATCCTGTAAACACCTTGCAGCGACGTCATTAAAACAGCCACGCTAGAGCACATACATCGTGCGACGCGAAAACAGTGATAAACGCGTGAATGTTATCCCTACATCACATGCTCCTTTGTTGTTTGTGCGCAGAGGCCAATAACCTCCGAATGACGTCGTTAGCACACAGACGCCATTCAATCACCGCGCTGTCATACTGACATAGAAACCATGGTGAGTAGCACAACTAAATATAAGACACAAGAAGCACAGACGCATATTAGCAACTAATTTATTTAGGAAATATCTACACCTACATGCATCAACAAGCTCCGAATGCGCACTCTTAAAGTAACCAATATAGAATAAAAAGTCTAACAAGGTTGAAAAGAATTGAATTTCAGCGCTTTACATGCAATGAAAATGTCGCCCACGAACTACCCACCTGTTTTTCTAATAAAAAGTGCTGCTAGCACTCCACGGTCCGCATTTTTTCTATTTCTACCAAGGATTTTCACAAATCGGAGTCGCGGTTCACACTTCGAGCCCGTCATGCTGTACTCAAAGAGGTGACATCTGTCGTTATTATTCAGATTTGTTCTGTGTTCCCTGAGTCGGTCATTGAGGCAGGAAGCCGTCTTTCCGATGTAAGCTTCGCCGCAGGGCATGGTAATCTCGTACACGACGTTGTTGGCACACTTAACAAACCATTTGTCATTATTTTTTAAGAAACCCTCTTGTTTACCACAGGTGGTGCGCGGGCTCAGCTGAGCGAGCTTCTTCAGGGCTAAGATAAATGGCATGTTGAACTGACTAGCCACTTTTTTTAGGCTGTGTGTTGCCTCCTGCATGTACAGAACCACAAGTAGCCTCTGCCAGTTCACCAACTCTATTAAAGTTATCATACTGCTTTCACGTCAAATGAGCTACCATTACGGAGCCACGTTGTGAGCCCATGATAACACGTGCAAGCTACCACTAATAAATTGGTAGCGCGTACGTGCGAGAGCCTCATGTTAGTATGAGGTAACCATCAGTGGCGTGTTGTATGTAGCGCAATAAATGCGGCTGATGCAGAGCGCGGAGCCAGCTCCCGTCCCGTCAAGGTGGCCCCGTCTGGCGCTAAAAGGGGAGAGCTTACTCGGAAGAGCGTCTTGCAAGAAGCAGGCCAAGTGCCACCGTCTGAGTTTAAGTCGTTGTTGGTATACACGCGTGCTATTGAGAATGACGCAGCGACGCGACAACTGGGCTGTTTGAAACACGATGGCGGCACGCAGACGAGCTTATCCTCCCCCGCTATACGTCATTACCGACTGTTGTTAGAATGGCCGGGCGCCTCGCTGTCGCGTGCACACCTGGTCAGCGCACAGGACCTCACGGTGTACTCTCCGTGCTTGAGGAGGCTTCTATGAAGCGACATTTATTGGGAAAGCTGATGGAGCTCGAGAGTGAGAACGGCTACCGACGGAGGTCGGCCGATACACGGCCTGGCACGAAACAGACAGTAACACGCGGAGAACCTATCCCTTTGCGTGTTGTATTTGGTAACGTGGTTTTTACCAATGCAGTGTCTATTATGGAAGTGTTTCTGCAATTTGTTGCGATTATGTGAGCCCCAACGTGTGATTGGCTTGTGTGAAGACCGTTTGTTCGTCCAAGGGTTGAAAAGAGGATGTTTTAATATGAAATGGGCGAGCGGATGTTCGGGCTTGAACTCGGGCAAACGCCTGAGGCTGCAATAAAGCGTCTCTTCACTGCACTATGGCTCTTTCTTCGCGCTGCCACCGTGCACTCGAGTCATCGAGGGGACCCATTTCGACCGTCAAACGTCTTCCCTCCTTAGTGTAGAAGCTAGTTGAGGAAGAGAAAATTAACTGGCGCACTCAACAGGATGTGGAGAGCCCACAGCAAGGATTGCGCTGAAGTCCGGGAAGCTCACAAGACACTGACCGCTTTTGGGACCTGCTGGTGCGCTGCCAGAAGTAGTGTCAAGACACTCGCTGCTTTGGGACCTGTCGGCGCGCTACGAGAAGCAGCGTTGGCAAGCGGTACGAGCCTGCCGGTCAACATTGGAGCCAAGCGTTAGTCAGTGCAAGAGCTCTGCGCGTCACTGAACGAGAGCAGAGCCAAATGTCGTCGTTGCGCGACGGACTTACCAGAAAGATGCTGCAGGGTCCTGCTTTAGGAGCAGAGCAGCAGGGACAGTTTATGTGACAGACTCAGTCAGCGACAGGGGTGATCGGGCGGAGACCTGCTGCATTGGAAGTGGTCATCGCAACTAGCGTTGGTGACGAGTTCGCCGCAGATCCAACTGTCAAGTGCATCGGGCGACACATCACTGCAAGGAGAGGCCTGCTTTGTGCACTCTCGGGGCCCCAATTTTTCTTCTTACTGAATGCACTTTTGTTCAGGCACACTCTGGGAGATGGCGGATTCAGAGAGTTGTGATGGAAGGTAACAGTGTGAATAAATCAAATTGCACCCGCGAGTTGCAGCTTGAGATTGAAGTGAAGCGCTAAATCTCAAGCTTGAGGTGGAGAAGATGAGGTCGTCGCATGCGTCATCAGGGATGCCGGAAAACCGTAACCGGCATTCCAGTATCGCACGGTACGCGAAACAGCTGAAGACAGTCCTAGCGCCCATTCCTAGTAATGAAGCAATTATTCCAGCCTGATTCAAGAATGGGGACGCTCTTTTTATGGCAATGAGCATACCCGAGCAAATGCAGTGCACGATTTTGATACCATTTTTAAATGACAAGATGCATACGTTCTTTGCCAATCAAGCAAAAGCAGGGATATTGCCATATTCAGATTTGAAGTCTAGAAAGTTAAAGGAGCTGTGTATGTCTCCGAGTGAGTACCATCGTATGTTTGTGGAAATCAAAACAGAAGCAGGCGAGTCTTGGAGCCAAGTGATGGTGCGCCTGGAGACTATGTTCACCAACTACTTGAGAAGTAGAGAGGTAGAGTCGTTAGAAGATTTTAGGGAGTCGCTAATGACTGATAGGCTATAACCGTTATGGCCAAAATAGCTACGCTCACTGGTGCTTCAGCAGGAAGTAAAGGACAGGTTAAAGCCCATGGACATTGCAGAAGTAGCTGCCAATTTTGAGGAAAGCCTATGCAGCGCAGGCAGGGCTGTTAGAGCAGTGCCGAACCAAAAATTTTAAATATGGACAGCAAGCCAAGCAATTCGATAGGGCGAATTTCAGCCCTAACTTAAGAGCATGCTTTGGCTGCGGAAAAGCGGGCTACTTTCAGAGAGATTGCAAGCTCTCGTGTGACATGGCTGCTGTTACCGCGGAAGTTTTATGCGTGGCTTCCAAGAAGAAGCAATCATTGGAAAGCCAAGCCACACTGTCGCGGCACTCTGCGAGTATGAAAACCCCGCTGATGAGGGATCCGCAGATCGAGATTTTTGTGGGAAACAAGCCTTTTTTTGCACGCGTTGACTCAGATGCCCTTTTCACAGTGGTAAGAAAGAATGAAGAGTCCGCTGAGATTTTGGGTCACAGTACTGGCACAATAAGGTTAACCGACGCTTTTGGGGAAGGTGTTACCGCGCGTCTAGTGTGGTTAACTCTCGCACTTCCAGCACCGTTAGGAAGTGCTGCTGAGCCGGTGAAATTGCGACGCGCAGTGACCGTTCAGTTGAATACGCGTGTGCCCGAATTACTTACTCCCGCAGATTACGCTGCACCATCTAAATGGAGGTAACTCAGGAATCACCTGTGTAAGAGGGGAAATTAGATTGGAGCGTTATTCACCGACGATGGAGCCAGAGCATGTGTGTAGAGGTTCTTGGACTAGCGCTAACGCCGTGCAGCACTCAGTAGAGGAATTGCCAAGAAGTGCGCGCGAAGTGACAAACACACTGGGCGATGCGAAAACTTCGGTAGGATACAAAGGAAACGATATACGAGACGCCCGAGCAAAAGAGCAGAACAGAGAGACACACAGGCAGACAGACAAAAAAACTTTTATATAGCAAATGTGTTTGCCCCACCCCCCGGGATCCCTGGACCACCGCGTGGTCCCGCACCACGCCTACACGGTCATGCCTCTCGCCGCGATGACATCGGCTGCCCTAGTCATCGCAGCTAGCTGCAACGCCGGGTTCCCAGACGAGAGAAGGACCTTCCCGTTCTCCCAACTTGATATGGCAGGCTGTCTCTGCAGGGGAGGATCAGCAGGGCAGCCGAATGGGATATAGGAAAGGGTGGCATGAGCTTCGCCGTAGGGGGAACATTCCGGGGAAGTACCACAGTAAAGGGACAGCAGCTGAGGGGAAGAAACAGTTCGAGTCTGTGGACGTCTCCATAGGATTTGTTGGCAGTGCGTAAAAGAGGGATTTGGAAGAGGCTACATCCGATGGTTCGAACGGTGTATTTGTGTGAGCTCTGCGAAAGTGTGTGGCCGCTCCTTCGAGAAGCCCGAATCGAAGCTGCACTGAGCGCGGCGAATCGATCCTCGAGCCAATTTATCGGCAGCCTCATTTCCAGGCTTCCCTGAATGAGCCGGTACCCACTGGAGCTCTAACGTTCGCGGTTAATATTGTGGTGGGGTGTTCAACAAATGCCAGGCAGAGGGGTGTATCCTGCCCCTGGCATAGTTGTACAGATCAGTTTTTGAATCAGTGAAGGCGTACTGTGCATCGGCTTTTGCAAGGGATAAGGCGATAGCGGTCTCCTCTGCCTCTTCAGCTGTAAACCCTGAGAGAAGGCGGTAAATCAGGGGATGAGGTAGCGTAGGGTTGTAGGCAACTGTCACAGCTTCGTGTGCCGTACAAGCGGCGTCTACCCAAATGGCATCCTCAGCTTCTCCGTAACTATTGTGAAGGGCTTTTGCGCGAGCCACACGGCGAGCGATGTGATGCTCAGTGTGGACATTGCGAGGCAAGGGTTTGACTTTATAAAAGCATGAACCTCTCTTGGAATGGCCAGGCAGGTTGGTTGATTAGCGGGTATGCTTATGCGAATATGGCGGCCAGTGACGCTAGCGGAAAGTCGTGAATACTATGCCTAAAGATGTGCCTCAACGAGCTAAGAGAGGGTACTGTGCATGCCCAGTTCAAAAAGTTTGGCTGTGCTTGTGTTACGACGAAGGTTCACGGCTGCCTTAATTGCAACGCGAATCATGGCATTCACGCGTTCCGTTTCTGTGCTGCTCAGCTTAAGGTATGGGGTGGCGTATAGAATGCGGTTGTGTGAAAGCATGTACAACTTTCATATTGTCCGCTTCGTTTAAACCCTTGTGCATTGAAGATACACGGCGTAAAAGCTGCAATACCAATTGCATAAAAGGCTTGAGTGTTTTGAGGGCGAGGTCATTCCGTCCGGAATCCTGCAAGTAAAGATCAAGGATTCGCAGTGTGGGCGTGAGGCGGCTAGCGGTTTCTCGTAATGTGATTTCGATGGGCGAGTTAGCGCCTGATTTTGGTCTCATAAGAAGGAGCGCGGATTTAGAGAGGGAGCATTTTATCCCAATAGATGACGCATGAGCTGATATGGTATCGGCTGCTAGTTGAAGAGTTTCTTCTATTTGTGCGTAAGAATCATATTTTGTCTATGTCGTTATATCATGCGCGTATAAGGTGTGATTTAGGTGTGAGATGAGATTTAGTTTTTGGGCTGATGGAATGAGAGCAATACTAAAGAGGAAAGAGAAGAGGAATGCGCTTTGAGGAGTTCCGACCTCGCCAATCGTATAGGAGGCCGTGCTCATGTTATCAATGTGCAAGGAGGCAGTGCACCCAGAGAGAAAGGCACGGACAAAGTTATAAGTTCTTATAAGTTCAGTTGTCTTAAAATGGCATCGTGTTGAATTCTATCGAATGATTTAGTGAGGTGTACCAACAGAATTGCTTTAGTAAGGTGGGGAATAATATCTTCAAGCACGTCTTGAGTAATTTGGAGCGGGGCATCCTGTGCAGAAAGATGCGCACGAAGTCCTAACATACTACGGGGGAAAAGTTGATTTTCTTTTATGTACATCGTCAGCCTAGCAAGAAATATTTGCTCAAACACCTAAGACAGGATGTTATTGAAATGAAACGAATATTTTCGATCGTGATGGGTTTGTGAGGTTTAGAGATAAATATGATTTTCGCGTGCTTTCAGGAGGCAGGGAGGGTACCAGCTTCCCAACATTCTATAAAGTAGTTAACTAGATCAGATATAGAAGCATCATCACGATTTCGAATTTCAGTGTTAGTAGTTTGATCTTCACCGGGTTCTGTATTACGTAATTTTAGTAAGACTGCGCGAAACTCTGATTTTGTAATAAGGGCATCAAACTGGAGTTGGGACGTGCCAGTGTGCTCGGGGTGTTTGGTAGGACGACCAGTTGTGGTAAAGGTGTATTTCACCTGTATAAGGAAGGCATCGGTGTCCTGCCGATGGCTATGGGTGAGGTGGCGAATGCTAAGACGCGTATGGTTTTTGGATTGCATTGGATCTAGTAGGTGGCGCAACAGATAGTAAGCGTGGGTTGTGGAGATATTTCCGCGGATATTCTCCCAAATGTGAGCCCAGTTATTTTTGAAAAGGGTTGTACTGTGCTGTAATATTTGCGCTTGAGGCTGTGCGAGTTTGATTTTTAGTTTCCGGGTGTGCTTGTGAGTTTTCCATCTTTGCGTAATGTTATGTGAGCTTCCAAGGGATGGGCGACCTTACTGTCGATATCAGGGATGTTCGGGGTTGTATCTAGAGTTTGGGTATACTGGCGAATGTCCTCCTGTAACTGCATAACCGAGAAGTCAAAGTTGAAGGGGGCCTGTGTTGGCCGCGATTGCCTGAATATGTGCCGCTGGTCCCACTTAACTCGCCTAACAGTAAACTTACACCGAGTTTGTTGATGATTCACTGCAATGAGAATTAGGTGGTCGTCACTGCCCAATGTGATTTGCGTTCTTTCCCATTGCAAATTAGTGTTATTTCTGCCAAGCGTGAGGTCTGGACTAGTATCAGCTGGGACACTATTACCAATCCGATTAGGCAGGCTGAAATGATTGAAAGGGGTCAGATTGAGCATCGACGCTTCATTGCATAGGACTGTTCCCCTCTGGTTAGTGCGCCAAAAACCCAAGTCCATGTGAGCGCAATAAAGTCACCGATAATTAGTAGGGGATTGATTGCTGCCACTTGTGTGGCGGACTTGAGCAGAGGAAAAAGAAACTGAACAGACTGTCGTGGAGGAAGATGGCAGTTAAGAACAAAAAGGGGGGACCATGCAGGGTTAGGTGGTAAAACTTCAATGAAGGTGTGAGCGATAGGGAAGTGATATGATGCTGCACGTAAGGTAAGGAGTTACCGAAGTATGGTATTACGTGAGGAACATTTGTTGAGTCTTATGGAATAACAGTAATGCCTGGCAGTCGCCTGCAAACATTCGCATCTTGAATTGCAATAATATTTTGTGGTAACAACGAATTGATAATGATTTGCTGCAGAGGCCCACGCTCTCGCCGAAAACCCCCGCAGTTTCATTGGATAATTTGTAACAAATTACTGCCCGTCGAAGAAGTCATGTTGTAATATGGAAGGGCGAAACAGGGGTTTTGGAAGTGAGGCTGTGGTAGGAGAGGCTGATTAGAGCCAAGATGTATGAGCTAATTACTCTTCCACTGTAGTAATGATGCTCGAGGGGACATTATCCACATACCGGTAGTGGTAGATTCTATAATAATTCGACATAGTGCATGGACTAGCGCTGTAATGCGCTCTGTGAACCTGGCTTCTAAATTTTCTGCAAGATCCTCAAATTTTGCTTCCAAGTCTATGGGCTGGGCTGGGCTCTCAACAGGCCTCCTTTTTTTCTGAGGAGGCTGGGGAGAGGAGGTGGGCAAAGATTAGGGTGGTGGAATTGGAGGGAGAGTTGGGGTGGAGGTGGAGAATCCTGCCCTGAAATACTTAACCTCTTCCTGCAGAGCTTGCAGTTCCATGTCCTAGAAACTCATGCCGCCCGTTCTGACGGCCCCGGAAGACCACGCAGACGTAGATGGGGGAGTGTTGCCGAGTGGGGGAAAGTCCTTTTTGGTAGGGAACGTTGTGTTCTGAGGCGGTGGGCTGCATCGTTTTGTGGCAGAATTTCTCGCCTTGCACGATTCAGTGCCTGTGAGGTGCTGGCTCCCACAGAGAATGCAGCCTGGGATACAGGAGGGAACATCTGGCCAATTATGCTTGTCTCCGCATCGTGAGCAAAGGCCACTTTTGGGGTAGTGGCACAAGTCGTATCTCTGGTTCGGTCAGCGACAGTTTGTGCATGCATCTGGGCTTACCTTGTACTCTGTGCACCTATACACTACACCCATGTAGCGTATGATGTGAGGTACTGGTCCGTGCGCAAAGGTGATCAATATAAACAGGGTCCTACCCATTGTGTGGGCAGCGGTGATATCAGCGTCTGGGTTACGGGTCTGAAAGTCCTTCAGCACCTGCTCAAGTGTTTCCTTCCAGAAGGCTTGCGAGGTGACGCCGCACACTGCCGCAGGTGGTGGCCCTATGTAGGCGGCGACAGGGTAGCTGGTCTTTCGGTGAACCAACTCTTTGAGTTGTACGAGGTGTAGAGTGGTTGTCTCGAGACAGGTAGCAACCGTGAAGGTGTTATTCGTAGGGTGTATCCGGAGGTGAAGCTCTCCAATGTCCCTGCCAGCAGCGGTGACCTGCAGAGTTTGCATGAGTGGCTGCGCCATGGCTCCGTTCAAGGCGAGTCCTCCGCTTGGTCGGAAAACCACTCTTATAGTGCCGGAAGAGAGCAAAGGAATGTGCTTTGCCCTCTTATAGTGCCGGACCACTCTTATATTGCCGGAAGAGAGCAAAGGAATGAGCCCGCCTTTGCCACGTGCAGTTCCCACTGAATACGGAACTTCGGCTTGAAAGAAGCAGGGGCAGCGTCGGCTGGAGCGCCGACAGGAGACGCGTTAGGCTTAGTGGAAACCAAGAATTAATGAGAGGGTGGTCTTTCGTTTGTGGGCTTGGCTGGTCAACTTTGTACGCATGGAATTTAGGAGTCCATTCGCTGAGTTCATGCGCTGCTGGGTCGCTGTCTTCGCCTTCTGTTTGCACATCATAGTGTCGCGTATGGATGCTGCCGGTGACAGGGCTGCCGAAGCGGAACCCGGCGCGGTGGTGTGGTTGCCGAGGAGCAGACTTTCCAACGTTGCTGCGACCTAGAAGATATTTGTACTGAAGACCGTGAGCAACGGTGGCAAAACGCTCACATTTAAAAAGCGGTTAACACATCTGGTGAGGGACTTGAGCGCTGTGGTAACACGAAAAGAAGGAATTGTCTTAGCAGATGTAAGGCAGGTCTTATTCTCGAATGCATAGCGCGTCTTCCGAAAAGTCGGGCCGAGAAGAATTGTTAGCACATGACGGCTCTTGCGATGGTAAGTCGTCAAAAAAGCAGCTGAGGAAGAGCGTTCAACAAACTTTGAGATAAAGGGGCTAACGTTGGGGTTCGGTGGTCAAACGAATGGGATATACGTCTTGGGTGTTCCCTGTTCGAAAGTAAAAGTCCCCAGGACGGGACCATCACGTGTGCGACTCAAAAGTGAAGTGGAGCCGTAAGTTCTTTGAAGGATCGAACCACGGGATTTAATCTTTGGAACTATCCATTTCATTTTGAGTCAGTTTTTTAGCGAAATCTTCATGAATGACAGGTTATTTTAGTAACTAGTTTCTTGTTTTTTCTTTGGTATTTAGGTATGGCGCGTTACCGAGGGGTGGTGACGTTGAAAAACGCTTAGTAGAAAATCTGTTATTAATTGATAACGGCAGTTCGAGAGTGTCGAACACGCCGCCGTGAAACTCAGAGGCACAGGTCCCGTTTGAATTGAGTTAGAGACCTTCGCACTGATTTCTGAGTTGACGGCAACCAACCTTAGCGAAGCGTTTTGTTTTGCTACGAGTGACTAGGAAACTGCAATTAGAGGTTGCCTCTCCCAAACAATAGGTGACTGTGCATCATTAGTCCCATTATTCAGAAAGAGGCTGAACCAGTCGCGACGGGAGGCGTTCACAGTTGAATAAGAGGCGAATGTGGAAAAAAAATTGTAACTAAGGCGCATCGCATAAGGCTGCGGTGCTCTTTCGCGTCTCGGACGATCATTTGATTCAGTGATCGTAACTGTTTATTGGCAATAAGATGTTTTGTCTGTTTCATATGGTTGAGTTATTGTTGTTGTTGTAGTAGTTGTTGTTGTTGTTGTTGTTGTTGTTGTTGTTGTTGTTGTTGTTGTTGTTGTTGTTGTTGTTGTTGTTGTTAATGATGATATGTAGCCGCTGAAGTAGTTTTTGTGAATTGAATGACTGTACAGTAGTTTGCATCGCAGGTTTAAGTGTTATGCGCGATGTTAACGTGTGTCGAACAGAGTAATAGTTGGCCATGTTGTGAAAATGATTGTTTTGTGTACTAGGAATTTTTTGTTGGGTTTCTGTTGTTGAGATGCAAGCTTGCCTCTAAGTGGTAGAACTGCTTTTAGTTGTAGTAGATGTGTTGTGTAGGAATAGTTTTGTAGATAAAATGGGATAGCGTTTGTGAAGTAAGTTCATTATCAATTTTTTTCTTGGTGTGAATCGTTGAGACTGAGTTATACCTACAGCGCTGGGTCCATCACTCTCCTTAATATTGTCATGCGGGACCTGGAGGGCGCATCAAGTGGGTCTCACGCGTTGGGATAATGACCGTGTGGTGTGGTGAATTCAAAAGACAACAGCCGCAGGACTTTGCAAGCTGCCTGTGCCCTGTGCCATGTTAATGCGAACTGACTGGCGCTGTAGACTTCATTTTGAGTGCATTCTTCATTGTTGTGCATTACCAGAAAGTTATATTTCGGTGGACCAATGGAGCATTATGTAAATGTGTCACTGTGTCTATTTCGCAGAAGGGCGCAAAAGTTCTCTTGTTGAGATTGATGTGAAAATCTGTTCACGCATGTGCGCGCACCGAAAGAGAGTTTATTTTGAGTGATTTTCTTCTTTTTTATCGCGTTACTGGGCATAAGTATCCAGTAACACTCTTGAGGGGGGAGGAGTTTGTATGAAGTAACCATCAGCGGCGTGTTGTGCAGAGCGCAAATAATGCGGCTGATGCAGAGCGCGGAGCCAGCTCCCGTCCCGTCAAGGTGGCCCCGTCTGGCGCTAAAAGGGGAAGGCTTACTCGGAAGAGCGTCTTGCAAGAAGCAGGCCAAGTGCCACCGTCTGAGTTTAAGTCGTTGTTGTTTTACACGTGCGCCATTGAGAATAACGCAGCGACGCGACCACTGGGCTGTTTGAAACATGATGGCGGCTCGCAGACGAGCTTATCCAACCCCGCTATACGTCATTACTGACTGTTGTTAGGATGGATGGGCGCCTCGTGTCACGTGCATACCTGGTCAGAGCACACGGCCTCACGGTGTACTCTACGCGCTTAAGAAGGCTTCTATGAAGTGACGTTTCATGATAAAGCTGATGGAGCTCCAGCATGAGAACGGCTACCGACAGAGGTCAGCCGATACACGGCCTGGCATGACAGAGTGTGACATGCAGAGAACCTATTCCTTTGCGTGTTGTATTTGGTACCGTGGTTTTTACTAATGCAATGTCTGTTATGAAAGTGTTTCTGCAACTGGTTGTGATGATGCGAGCCCCAACGCGTGATTCGCTTGTGTGAAGAATATTTGTTCAACCGGGGGTTTGAAAAAAGAACAATTTCATCTGAAATGAGAGAGCGGAGGTTCCGGCTTGCACTCGGGAAGATGCCTGAGGCTGCAATAAAGCGTCTCTTCACCACACTACGTCTCTTCTTTCGAGCTGCCACCGTGAATTCGAGACATCGAGGGGACCCAATCTGAATCTCAAACATCTTACCTCCTTAGCTAGTGTAGAAGCTAGTCGAGCAGAAAAAAATTAACTCCTCACCTTCTTTTTTCTTTCTTTCTGTTTCTCTTTATTTGTGTAGATACGCTACAAAGAACCATAGGAGCACTTGGAATCGCGCTTAATTCATCATATGCTGTTGCCAGAACATGTGGGTATGCATTCACAATGAGGCAGCAATAAAATGTGGCAGCGTAAGTCACTTTGATAAATGATCAAACTGAAATTCGAAAAGTAGGCGATAACTCACAAGCGTACAATGGAGGGAGTATCAGTTATTGGTAGGAATGTGCGAATATTCAAAATGTTAGAAAAATCAATCAAGTATCGTTTTATTCGATTTGGTACTCGAATTGAATAGCGCATATTCAAAACACTGAATATTTTCGGATAACCAGCAACAATAAACTTGCTTTAATGAACAAGACGTTAACACAACTGAGGGTAACTTTTGCTATTTACATCACGTAATTATCGAGATGCCTTCAGCCCACGCACCTATAGGACCAACGGGCCAATATTGATGACGAAATGAAAACGTTCTTGTTTGACACACAAAAAGTGTCCCCAATGTTATGATATAATCAGTCCAGTATATGACATAACATGACAATAAAGCACTACCATGACAATTATAACAGTGTTAATTCATAAAGCTTACCTAACATATATGTATAACTTGTGTTTGAAAACTCTTGACCAATGACCACCTTGAATGCAGTCTAAGTCACTGCTATAAGTAACTTCTATATTTCATCTTGCATCCACAAAATATCTTGAATGCTCTAGTTACTCCTCTATACGAGTTCGTTTTAGTTTATATATTTCTCGTATTTTCTTTTTTGTCAAACCTCGTGAATATTTCTTTCTAATACAATGGTATGGAATTCTCAAACTGAAAGATTGTAGTCATTGTCAATGTAGTCTAGGGCTACAATTACAATGCAATTAAGAGGGTTTTGTGCTCTACGAAAGCGCCCACCTGTAAAAAAAGCCGCGACAGCTTTCTCTTTACTGTGACGCGACAGTCGCAAATGCGGATGTCTCCAATGTAGCCGACCAAGAAATTGATGGTAAATGTGACACAAAGCTTGCAAGTTTGATGGTGATATGTTGGTTTCAATGGAGCAAGGGCCATGTCTTGGCAAAAGAGCGCCATGGAAAAGATGGAAGAGTGGCAATGATTTGCAATGTAACAATAACATGTGAAGTATATCAACTAAGATGATGGTACGGGGCTGTATGAGGGCCTGAAATTGCTCGCCTTAAGGCGGACAAAAACATAATATATTAAAACAATGTGAGTGAGGTGAAGTAATTAACTAAAAACTAATGACAATACTCATAGTAAAAGAATAAGAAAAACTTTGGGACTGACATGTTATTCAGCACGTTTGCCTCATCAGTGCCCTTGAACACAAGAGCTGCTATGCAGGGTGCTGTCTATGCGGCCACCGCAACAGCAACCTTGGGAAGGAAGCCGTGCTACGGGTCACCTCAAAATATAGTGTTAAAACCATGCATTTTTTTTTAAAATGCCAACAATGATTTTTCTTTAAACAGTGCATCCCTACTGAGGAACATATAAGGGTGCAGTGGAAGCTGCTGTCGATAGGGGAGTAAAAAATGTTTTTTCTGATACCATTCAACTCGCTGCACTGGACAAAGATGTGAAGAACTATAGGTGGTTCAGCACATTTGTGACAGCTAGATTGTTCGCCACCAGACAGAAGTAATGAATGTGTGCTGTGTGTGTGTCCTATTTGTAGCCTGGTAAGCGTTTCTTGTCCGTAGCGTTATTTAGATACTTGTGGCCAATTTTCCAGTTTCGGTTTGATAATATGTAGTTTATTTTCAGTCTGTCTATCCTATAGGCGCTGCCAATATGCTCTGGGGCTTTGATTTAGGACGTGCTTCATGTAAAGGGCAGGGATCGTCAAGGATGGGTTGGTGGCAGCGTTGTCGTGCGCGGATACAGCTAGATGGTCCACGGCCACGTTTCCACAATCTCACGGTGCCCTGGCACCCAACACACCACAACATGCCGTTTGAGCACGTAGATCGTGCATAAAAGCGAGTAAAGCGATACAGGCTGTTTTTTTGTTTTTCATTGTTTTCGAAGCTGTTAAAACACTCAAAGATTCTATGTATATAACCGCGCGTTCTAGTTTTAATTCCTTAATATGTTTGGTAGCCACAGATAGCGCATTAGCTTCTGCGGTGAAATAGCTTGTTTGTGGGTGCAGAATACCGCAAGCTGAAAAGGATGGCCCTACAGCTGCATAGGACACAAAAGGGAGAAACTTGGAGACATCTGTAAAAAATTCAGGACAAGCGTGTTTCTGTTTAGGTTCCATGAAGTATGTGTGGATATGTGCAATAGGTCAATGCTTCCTCACTTCCGTGAAGGATACATCACCTTCTATCACCTGCCACTGCCACGGTGGTAGGTGTGCAGCACGAGCCATGAGACACTGTTCGAAAAGCTTCACACCTGTTATCTCGGCTAGGCCCCTCACGCGAAGTGAGTAAGACTGCCTCATCGAGGGCGGTTTCCAAAAAGTGCAGAACTTGACAAATCCTTAATTATGAAATGCGTAGGGTGTCCCGTATCACCATTCACTTTCAGATAATAGATAAAACACATGTAGGACCTCTGCAGGGAGAGTGATCACTCATTCGACTCAGCGTAAAGGCTCTCTACAGGGCTCGTTCGATAGGCACCTGTAGAGCGGCGGATCCCCAGATGATGTACAGCACCCAGAATCTTCAATGTGTTTGGCCAGGCTGAATGATACACTATTGCCCCGTAGTCAGGGCGTGAACTGCCAGGCTTTTGTACATATTCATAAGGCACTTTTTGTAACTGCCCTAGGATGTGAGTGTACAATACGTTCAGGATATTCATTTTTTTCATGCATTTATTTTAAGGTGTTTGATGTGTGGTACGAATGTTTGTTTTGCATCCAAGATTATACCTAGGAACTCATGTTCTGTGCTTACGGACAGCCGTTCGCCTTTCATGATAATCTGAGGATCAGGGTGTAAGCTTCTTTTCCCTGTGAACAGGTTTGATCGATTGATTGATATGTGGGGTTTAAAGTCGCAAAACCACCATATGATTATGAGAGACGCTGTAGTAGAGGCCTCCGGAAATTTCGACAACCTGGGGTTTTCTAACGTGCACACAAATCTGAGCACACGGGCGTACAACATTTCCGCCTCCATCGAAAATGCAGCCGCCGCAGCCGGGATTTGATCCCGCAACCTGCGGGTCAGCAGCCGAGTACCTTAGCCACTACACCACCGCGGCGGGGCTCCCTGTGAACAGGACACATGTGATTTTTGTAGGTTGAGTTTGACCCTATTTTAATCAGCCCGTTTGGACACTTTGTTTATAGCAAGCTGGACCTGTCGCTCACAGATGCCGAGAGAACACGATTGAAAAGCCATTTGCATGTCATCAACATATGTGGAGTAAATTATGTTACGGAGGATGTACTGATGGAGAGAGTTCATTTTTATAATAAAGAACGTGCAGCTCAGTACCCTATCCTGTGGTGCTTCGGTTGTCTGTACAAATGTTCGGGACAAGACATTACCCACTCGAACACGAAATATGTGATGATATTGAACATATTACCACGTATACCCATAAGCGGGAGGTCTCTCAATATCCCAAACCTTCTCGCCGTATCATAAGGCTTTTCCATGTCGAGGAATCGAGATAGAAAAAACTGGTTATGAACAAAGGCTTCACGTATGCGTGTCTCAATCTTTAAGAGGTGATCGGTGGGGAATCGGCCTTTTCTAATCCTGCACTGGTATTGGTAAAGCAGTTTGTTTGATTCTAGAAAGTGGAATAGGCAGCAAATAATCATTTTCTCAAGAACTTTACAGATGCAACTGGTTAATCATATAGGCTTGTAGTTTTATTCAGATGTAGATCCTTATCCTGCTTCAAAATCGGAATTATGACAGCTTTTATCCAAGAAGAGGGGATCACACCGGAATACCAGATAAGATTGTAAAAGGAAAGGAGAGTTTTTGTGTTTCGGAGGGTAGTTGCTTCAGTATCTCATACATTATGGTGTCAGGACCTTGACAAGATGTGTTGCAACACTTGAGTGCTCTTTGCAATTTCGCTAAGCAGAATGGCTCATTATAAGCCTCAATTTTTCAAGAGTTACTTTCTAGGTTTTGTTGTTCTAACTGTATTTTGTATTTTTGTAATGCTTCAGAGTAGTGTGAGGAGCTCGATATATTTTCAAAATGTCCACCAAGAAAGTTGGCTAGGTCCTCCAAGCTTTCTCCGAGGGTATTTACTAATGGGAGAGAATATGTTTGTTGGCCTTTAATTTTCTGGACTTTGTTCCACAGTTTTCTTTCATTTGTGTACGAGTTAATGCTTGTAGTGAACTTTGTCCAGCTCTTTCGTCTGGCTTGTCTGCGTGTTCTCCTTGCCTGCCTTTTGACCTGCTTAAAATTGCCCCGTTTTTCCACTGTTAGAAAATCAGGGAGGAATGCCCACGCTTTGTTCTAAATCATCTGAGCTTTCGTACAGAAATAATTCCACTATGGAACTCACCGTTTAGAACTCAATCCGCTCGTTTAAATAATCCACTCAGATACGGCATCAAGAATAAAAGCTCTGAAATGCGCGACAGCGTCATCTGTGGTCAGAGCAGTAAACTCGGTCCGTGTCATGTGGGTAAGAGTTTGGTACTGTTCCCAGTCAGCTGAGTCAAGCTTTCACCTCGGAGCCTGCGAAGATAGTTGGCCTTCGTTTGACACGCTCAGGTTGATCCGGAAGTGGTCACTCCCGTAAGGGTTTTTAAGAACATTCCATTTAAAATCGGCTAATAGTGCTGGTGATGAAACGCTAAAATCTATCGAGGAGTAGTACTTGTTTGCGAGGCTCAAATACGTAGGCTCCTTTGTATTTAAAAGACATAACCTAGTCGAATAAAGAAGCTGTTCAATGAGACGTCCTCGAGCGTCACAGCTAGAATCACCCTACAGTGCATTGTGTGCATTAAAGTCACCTAAAATCAAAAAGGGTTCTGGTAGTTCATTTATTTATAATTCCAAGTCGCGCCTCTTAAGCTGATTGTGTGGTGGTATATACAGGGAGCATAAGATGATGAGTTTGTTAAAAAGTACAGCTCGAATGGCCACTGCCTCAAGGGCTGTCCGGAGCTTCATCTGCTGGCATGCCACACTTCTATCAGCTATAATGGCTACTCCGCCGGATGATACGGCAGCACCTTCATGGTTCCTTCGGAAAGTAATGTATTGGAGGAGATAGTTGCTGTACTTAGGAGTTAGGTGCATTTCTTGGACACACAGCACTTTTGGGTTGAGCTTACTGAAAAGTTGCTGAACATCATCTACATTTCTGAGTAGCCCTTTACCATTACACTGAACAATTTTATCCATTATGAATTTTAAAGAAGTGCTGTGTGTAGACAAGATTAAGAAAGGTTCATTTTACAGGGCCTTTTTGTGAGGCCTTGTAATTTTTCTTTTGTCTTTTTTGAAGTGGTCGACAAAAGGTCGCCGCTCCTTTAGCGCTACCGGTGCCGTTTGGCTACTAGTAGTCTCCATAGCTTCCTGTGAGGCGCTGGACACCCGCTCCAAACAGTGATCTGTGTGTCGCTTACACTTCGCCTCAGTCGACGAAGTCTTTGCCCCCACTGGGCCGGAGGTTATTGGGGCCTCCTTAGTTTCCTCATTGCTCTGGCTGCTGCCAGGGCTTGTAGAGGCCACCGGTTTGAACTAGTTGGCTGCGGGCGGGGCAGCACCGGCTGCTCACACTAGAGGGGCAGGTGGCTCTGACATGGGCACGCTAGACGTAGTCCAGGTAGCCGCCAAGGGCCATTGTGGTGCCGCCCCTCGTTGCACCACTTCAGCGAAGGAAGTTCTTAGTGCGAAAGAAGGTGAGACTTGCTGTCGTGCTTCACGGTACGTTATATTTTTTGTTTACTTTTATAGTGATGATTTCTTTTTCTTTTTTCCAGGCTGGGCACGTTCTGGAGTATGCGGCATGGCTGCCTTTCCAGTTTGCACAGTGAACCACATCATATTTGCACTCATAAGTACTGTGACCAGTTATGCTGCATTTACCACAAGCTGACCTCGGCAGGTTTGAGGTTCGTGTCCGAATCGCTGACATTTAAAGCAACGTCTCGGGTTGGGAACGTGCGGATGCACAGGAAGATTTACGTCGCCGGTTTCGAGTGAATGGGTATGAATGCTTGAATTGAAAGTATTAGGTGCTTTGTTGCGGTTTCAGTGTTGTTGTGTCTGACTTTTATGCGCTGCGCATGTGCTATGCCTTGGTCCTTCCATCCGTCAAGGAGTTCTTCTTCGATTAATGTCGTAAAGTCTTGATCGGGTACTACGCCCTTCACGGTGTTGAGAGTGAAGTATGCACTAGCTGATACAGGGATATTGCCAAGCGCTACGAGGTGTGAAAGTTTGTTGTACTGTTCTTTGTCTTTTACTTCGAGGAGAATGTCCCCACTTGCCATCTTTGTGGCCTTGTAGCCGGTTCCAATGGTGTCTTTTAAGCACTTGGCCACGAGAAAAGGTGATATTGCTCTGGCTTTAGTTCATATTTTTTCGCGGTGAAGAACATGGTATCTTGCGAAAGTTTCATTGTTTTGGGGAAAAACAAACATGATGCATCGGTGCGTACCCTTTTCAGGGCCGGATAAGTTACAGGAGGGTTCTGAGGTCCCATGAAAAATGGCTTCTTCGGCAGCAGCGCCTACCACCCACCACGGAGCCCAACAAGGGGATGCGGCTGATTATGGGAACAAGTCTGACCTACGCCAGCAGTACGCTAATGCTATAACCGAATATGGTTTACCCTAGGTAGGATAGCCACACAAGGTCAACCCTAGCTGCCAGGAAACAATGAAGTAAATAGAAAAGTGAAGACAGGACACATTTAAAGAGGAGAAAAAGACGAAGATGTAAGAAGAGAGAGACAGGGAAATATGACTGCCGATTTCCCCTGGATGGTTCAGCCCAGGGGTGCCGTCTTCGTGAAGCGGGGGCCAAAGAAGTGTGTTGCCCCCACCGGGGGGGCCTTGAAGGTCCAATTACCCGGCGTCGGCTCAAACCCCAGTGTCCCCTTTTCCCCGGACACGGCAAAGCCACGCACGGCTAAGCGTGAGAGGGAGTTGAACCCCTTCCCCCTGTTAGCTCGGGTTCGTGGTGATGCTACGCACCAAACGCCTGCTCTCGCAGACGCCCCTGCCGGGAGCTTGCAAGTTTCCTACCTGCTCACCACACTCAAACAGAAGTCCCTCACTGCACTCCAAACCTGTCTCTTCCTATATTACATTCACGTTTTGTCAATCTATGCAGATGTTGCACTAACTGAAAATCGCCTAGGCAACGTTGATGCAGAGTGTCTAATAGAGGTCTCTGTTTGTTAGCATCGGAGCTGCAGAGGGTGAGGGCCCAACTTCGCAGCCTGAAGCAATAGCTTCAATAAGGCTAGCGTTAACTAACAAATGTGAAGATGAACGTGTATAAAAACAGAAAATGTGGGAATTTGTGCGAAAACGTGCGTTTGTGAGTGTGCGTGTGCGTGTGTGTGTGTGTGTGTGTGTGTGTGTGTGTGTGTGTGTGTGTGTGTGTGTGTGTGGGTGTGTGGGTGGGTGTGAGTGCTTGTTTGTGTGTGCACTTTTAGGTCAACGGCTTTTTTGCAGTTTGTGCGTTTGCTTTCTGCATAATGAGAAAAAAAAGCAAAAGGGATGCTGTGGGCCTGAGTGATACATTCCGCTTTGCTTCGAAAGCGCTGCTTTGGTGCTGCCGCTGAATCATGAACACAAAAATGTTCAATTATTGCCGGTATAAAAAGAAAGGGCATTGCGACTGTCTGCTGCTGATTATCATATTGACACAAGTTTACACATTTCTTCACGGCAATGATTTTCTGCGTCTGCCCAACTCTCGCACGCTGCTATAGAATACTGTGACAACAAGTTCAAAAACAAGCGTTACGAGCAGGCAAAGCACTGCTACTCCGCAACTTCTACCGCCGAATACGTTTACCTGTCAGTCATGTCGCACCAGTCCGATTGGAGCCTGGCAGCTGCTATGCAGAAAAACTGTGACGCTGCACTGACTGCTTTGATCGAGCCAAGGCAACCGGCAAGAAAGTAGGTATTTGTACAATATAAATAGGATACACACATGACAGAGAGCCCAGATTTACTTGAAAGCCGAATCAAGCAGATAACTCGCTGTAATTGCACATCATACAACTTGGAGCGCAAACCTGTTGTGTTAGTTCTTCTTTTCTAAGTTTATCTAAATCTATTCGTTTAAGCTATGTAAAGCTAACACTGTGTTTTAACTTCTATTACTCTGACGTGTCACTGTCGTCACATCTTACTGCCTACAGCGCCCAATGTTGCAGCGTGGTAACTAGCAAACCCTACGAAAATGCGATTTTAAATGGTCATCATAAATTACGAACTGGATATTGTGCCGAAGTATTTCGGAATTGGCATGTCTAATCTTTATCGAAGCAGAGAAGATTTTCAACTGGGAATTTTATATTTCGTTTCATGACCTGTTTAAGGAACACGTGCTTAATAAAGTGTTCCTGGTTGAGGCGTTAACAGGTGTTGCAGAAATTCTTGTTAGTAAATTTGCTGAAGCTCGTGTTAGTAAGTTTACACAATACACGCCATAAAGTGTTCCTGAATCTGATATCGGTAAATTAAAAATATATATGTGCAATGAGTTAGCGCATTATTTTGCCTTTTGAAACAATTAATAGAGTGTCCGGAGGTAAATACTAAGGTTATGAAAGGTGTGATGCATTTTCTTTCTTTCATATTGTTTTAAAGCCTTAAAACTTAACTAAAACCGCTTATTTATTTATACGTTTCTGTGTGCTCGCGTGGCAGAGTTATTGAATACTTAGTTGTGGCTGTGTTTCCTGGCTAAGCAGGAGAAGTTCTTTATTATTTTTTTCTGCCTTAACATTCGGTTCTCGGTGTACGAGCAAACACAGTACAAACATCACCATGCAAGACCAGCGCATCACTCGCTCGCTAGTTTTCTAAAGCATAAAAGATGCATTCTTATGCGAACACGAAACTTCAAAAGTGAATCGCACATAATTTGTCACTACTGAAAGGCGAATTGAGGCTAAAGGAAACTTGCAATACGGGATGTAGTCTTAGCAAACACAAATATTACCCTGTGGTTGAACCCACCTCAGCCATCTGCGAAAGCACTGACGAAGAACCACAGACCAACAGCATCGTCCAAGACACTTCACTGCGCAGCGTGTCCCAGTCCAGGATGCGGCGCTTGCTGCTCAAGAGGCTTGGCTCGTCAAAACTTGGCAGCACGCTCAGGAGCAACACCATGCCACACAAAGCCGGCAGCGTCGCCCACCTGTTTCCGCGAATAGGACAAGAAAGGTTAGCTTTATCTTTTTAACTACAATATGAATATCAAGCAAGCCAATCAGAAAGTCAATCGAAGCAAATATGCATGATCACAACAATCAGCTTTATTCTGATGTCCGCCCATTACTTTACGTATTTACGTAATCCCCATTGTCTGCACTAGCACTTTATCATATTTCTTTTGCGAATGTATACTATCAATGCATCGTGCTTTACTCACATGTGCTCTCCGGCCGCGACTGAATGGCGACTATAAGAAGAAGGAGAAGTTTTTTATTATTTTTTTCTGCCTTAACATTCGGTTCTCGGTCTACGAGCAAACACAGTACGAACATCGCCATACAAACGATAGAGATCTGAGTAGCATTTATATTTTTTAATCACGTTCAAAAGTAACCGAAACCAGAATGTTGTGCCCATAGCGCAAGATCTGTGAACCACAAATATCAAGGCCTAATACCTTTGCGGTCATTATTAAAAGGGGACCAAAATAATGGCTTAAAATATAAATATATTTATGTTAGTGTTCAATTTCGTTTGTTTCTATGTGGATTACAAAATGTAGAGCATGGAATGTGGCGCTGCTTTCGTGGTCTCTGCAGGGAAATGGGTGCACTTGCAAATGCGCGAGGCCGCGCGGCGTTTTCAGAGTTGCTCGATTACCATCGCGTCGGGTGCATTCGAAGGAGCACGTGAGCCTGTGATAGTGATCGCTGCGGCACGCGAAACACCGTCCACCTACTGCTCTGCAGAGAATCGCTACCACTTCATGCATGCTGCTGGTGGTGGCGATGGGGGCGCTCTGTCAGATTCGTAGTTACCGCTGTTTGATTGATATGTGGGGTTTAACATCCCAAAACCACCATGATTATGAGAGACGCCATAGTGGAGGGCTCCGGAAATTTTGACCACCTGGGGTTCTTTAACGTGCACCCAAATCTAAGCACACGGGCCTACAACATTTCCGCCTCCATCGGAAATGCAGCCGCCGCAGCCGGGATACAAACCCGCGACCTGCGTGTCAGTCGCCGAGTACCTTAGCCACTAGACCACCGCGGCAGGGCGTCGTTACCGCTGTCGTTCGCCGAAGCATGTCGCTGTGGCACTACTTGATAAGGGGTCCTAATTCTTGCGCTCGCATGCGAGCCCAAATTTGTTCCTCTAACTCGCTCGACTTGTCAAGCGATGACATCGCTGCCGACAAACTACGGCCGAACGTGAAGTACTATGCGTGAATTGTCGATCGCGTATAAACGTGCTGTTTTGTTTTCGAAGACTTGTCTTGGCTTGACTTGGCTAAAGTTGAAATAACTGCCCATGCACGGCCAAAAGTACTTGCATAAGAAGCCCCGGGAAAGTGCTGCAACTTTTGTAATGTAATTTAGCACACTAGAAAGCCGTGGTCGCGGGACGGCAGGCTTGACAAACACAACATTACGTGTTTGTACCTAGAGCTTGACTTTTCCATCCTGCTGATGTTACACTATATTAGCTCTATGGTTACACTGGCGTATAATCGCTATTGTGATCACATCCACTATTTTCAGCATGTCTTTTTAAGACTGCATATTTGCCACAAGTTGAAAAATTTTGATTATAATGATCTACGGTGTTTTTCGCATTACCATTCCGTGATTACAAGCTCTGACATGTAAGCTTTCCGTTGCACTGCAGAAAGCGGGTACCATAAAAATTGGCTGTGGGTCCCTGTAGGCTGTATTCACATGACGAACGAAATTGCGATTCGATCCGGGATATCACATACTTCGTAACCATAAGTCGCCCACTCCCGCGTCTCCGCGTCGCTCCGCACGGAGTGATTTGCAAAACCACGGAATCCCAAATCATTGGATCCTCGATTGGGGATCCAATCCGAAATCTTGGCTTCCAGCGTGAGGTCTCTCTTGCCGTGTCAAAGTTGGCTGCGGAGGGGTCAGAATCACATCACATGTCACGTGATTGAACCACCCGCGATCACGCCCATCATGTGAAGACGGCTTTAGCGTTTGAGGATTGAGTAAAAAGGCGGGACTTTCATACGTGCCCAGAAAAGCTGTCAAGTGAAATAATCACAACTGGCTTGTTGGCGTGGGCTGTATTCTGTGTCAAATAGCATCACGTAGAAAAAAATAAAAGAGGAAGTTTTAAAAGCCAAGCTCCTCGTCGATCTAGCTACCCCGTTGTGCTAACTAGATAGATGTTGCAGCGGCACTCGCAGCACTCCGATGCGTAGGAGACGCGTGCTTTAGTGTGATGGGAGACGGACGAGCAGACGAACAGGCGGACGGAAACACAGACAGACAGACAGACAGACAGACAGACAGACAGACAGACAGACAGACAGACAGACAGACAGACAGACAGACAGCTCCGATGAAGGCGGAAATGTTGTAGGCCCGTGTGCTCAGATTTGGGTGCACGTTAAAGAACCCCAGGTGGTCAAAATTTCTGGAGCCCTCCACTACGGCGTCTCTCATAATCACACGGTGGTTTTGGGACGTTAAACCCTACAAATCAATCAATCAGACAGACAGACAGACAGACAGACAGACAGACAGACAGAAAAACGGACGGGCTGAGAGACAGGCGGTCCAAGTACCTTCCGGAGCTTTGCCCGCTCATCATTCACTACGTGGTTATGCGGTAATGTTGTGTGTTTCACGTTGAAGGCACCAGCGCTATTGTGGAACTCTATACTTTGGCGGTAGAATGCAAGCGATTTGGCTCTGCAGCATTCGCTGCAACTCTACGAAAAAAATTTATGGACCATGTCCCCGAAGAGAACCCTGATTGGATGCGAAGCAGCAGGGGTGCGCACCCTGTTGACCTCGTTGAAATGGGCGTTGACGAGGGTGCTGGAAGAACGGTTGAACTAAGGATGTTCCGGCGAGTGAAGTGCGATAAGGTAACCTCGCGTCACATTCATCGTCGAAACCTTGCCCGACGTCAGCGACTACTTGCTAGTGGCGCAGACCGCGAAGTCGCACGGGTCCGCGCTGAACTTGCGTTGAATCACTTCAGTCGCCGCCTTCAGCTGCTTGCGGTTGCGGACAAAACCAACGATGGGCAGGTGGTTGTCGAACCACAGACCATCGCACGCGCGGCAACTGCGACCGAAGCTACGTTGAAGGAACTCTCGTCTGAAGCGAGCGTCGGCCCTGGTGTTGCCGGTGACGTCGCGGACGGCTACATCGCCACGTGCGGAGACTAATGGCATTGCGGCGGTGAGATGCCTTTGGATCGGCAAGCGCCGGTGCTGTGGCGGAAGGCGCACGGCGTTTTCTGGACGTTGCCGATGACGGCGGCGTCGAGGATTCACCGGCGTTGGCCTTCTGCTGTGGGCGCTTCCACTCGGCTTCCTTGGCTCGCGTCTCGTCATTGTTGCCGAAGCGTTAAAGATTTAGGCTTGCGCTCGGCTTCCCTGGTTGGCGCCTCGTCGATGTGGCGTGACGTCGCCATTCGCGAACGTGCCTGGTAAGCCTCGCAACGCCGGTGCGGCCGGGTTAGGCCAGCTCGTTTCGGCGCAAGTTTCGGCGGGCGAAGAAGCTTCGCTTGGCGGCGTCCCCTTCGTAGCAAATAAACGAGCCGAAACAGTGTTAACTCGATGTGCGCTCGAATGTTGCAAGTGGTGGAGAGGGTGAACCAAGAGAGAGGTGACAGCCGGCGAGCGTGCGGCAGGCGAGAAAGTGACATAATTGTGAGGGAAGGCGTGATCTACTTGGCACCGTCCCAACACCTGCGGCGAGGGAAGTGCGGTGTGACGCTTTGGTACGGCGACACACACGAACAAAGCTGCTTTGCATCTAAAATTGTCGCCAATTGTAGCCCTTGAACCAAACAATAAAAATCGATTCTGCGGATAGAAGACCGCGTTCCGACCAACACAGTCACACGTTTGGTCAGAACAAAAGCGTGAATATCACCAGTGGAGTGATATAAACACCTTATAAACAGGTTCCTTAATATTGAAGTTCAAGGCAAGTCGCATTCCCCTATTATGGCAAAACAAATAGCGTACGCAATGGTTGCTTAGGGAATACGTTGCGGTTGCTACCACTCCGCATGCTTCATAACGCTAACCGCCATTAGCGTTAGCGGTCCGCTTGCGGAAAATACTAAAAGCGCACGGCCTGCAAGGCCAGCAGATCCCCTAACTGGTGATCTGGGGGAGATGGCGCACTGAGGGGCACAGTGTTCGAAAACTCATATGGCGCCAACGCTTCGCCAGCAACGCCCGCTGAATTAGCATACGCTATTCGAAAACTTATTATTAGAGGATTTTAGTCTGTCCGGCGCACCGCTAAACGGAAAAAAAAAGTTTGCGGATACCGGTTTACCGGGTCTGAACTGCGCATGCGCGTGCCTTACGGGCGTGTACCGGACGCTCTCAAACGCCCGACATGCATCCAAGGTTGCCATTACTGGCTTCCCTTTGAGCCGAGTCAAGTAGAGCCTAACAAAAACGTAAAAAATAGCTACTTCGAGGCCCGCTACCAGCATGGCGCCACGGACACGCTACTCGCCTTCCGACGATAAAATTATACTCAAAAAAGTTCTTGCTCTGAACCCTTTCGAGAATGCTTCGCGGTGGCACACAATCATGAAAGAGTGTCAATGCTACTGCAGCGGACACTCGTCACCGCTGCAGTGATGCTGATGTTTTCTTCATAGTTAGGCTGCAATGATAGCGCAAGTAAAGAAAACAAACATAAATTTCTGTTTGGTAACGAAAAATGTATTGGCATTGTCTAATTTTTTTCTTTTCAGATTCTGTCAGTAATCGTGAAGACTTTCTACTTGCGCTACGCAGATACGGCGCCCACGGCCGCGAAGGTGTTGCGGGCGTTTTTTTGGGGCGTATTTTGGGCGGTACGGGCTAAAAGTGCCAAAAGCTCGTTTCAACGCTACCCGGCTTGACACCCTCCGGCAACCAGGTATACGCAAAAACGTACCGGTGTGGCGGGCAGACTAAAATCTTCTAATGTCTTATCCCCACGTACGTCCATCCGTACGCCCGTTCATGCGGTCGTGCCCTGGCACTCTCTGGCAGGTGGCGGCCCAGGCACACCAAGAGATGCCGCTTGCGCCACTCTTAAAAAACAGAAGGTAGTATTCGCTAACTTAAGGTAGTAATGGTTTGTCACATATGTTATAACCCTGGTAGTAAGCGCAGTTAGTAATGGCGAGGGTGGTAACAGCTACTACTCTTGCTGTTACTGCCAGCACATATAAGTGTTACTACCCAAGCCGTTCCCACCCATGGATAGTAACTTTGAAAGGTTTGAAGAAAAAAAATGGTGACTGATACTACCTTTACATATTTTGACATGTTATTGCTCCACTGCTAATGTTTGCCAATCAATGTCTTATCACAAAAAAACTTCGGGCAAAGAAGCGTGGTTTGTCATGAACGTGAAGAATACATACATAAAGTTTCTTAATATACACTAGAGGGAACTCTGGCACTAGTGTCTATGGGAGCTGCAACACACGGTGCTTCAGCGATCATGGGAATGACGAGTAGTACACATTTGTCTAATTTTCGTACTTCTAGCCTGCTTCTGGCTCCGTGTGTGTTCATGTGGCTTGAAGCTGTTTTTTCACGAAAACATAAATAGCAAATGTTCACCGTTTGCACTTCACAACCTTATTCTTTTAGGCTTACCATTTAGAATCAAGTCACTAAGTTCAAAAGGGTTTGTTCTTTCTTTCAAAAAACAAAACCGTAACCAGCAATGAACGAAGGCGCAAGTACGATTCCCCACCCGCAAGTACAAAGACTAGGCAAATGTGCGTACTACCCAGCATTCCCATGGTTGCTAAACAATCGCAGCGCCAGAGTGCCCTCTAGTTAATTTTGGGAAACTCTATGAATACATAGACCTAACAATTTCACTATATTTAGAGCGAAGCTCCTTATAGCGGCACCCGTTCGTCCCGCGTGGCCGTAGTAGTAGTGTGTAACAAGTATTACATTTTGACCTCCAAGGTGGTGCCGGTGAGAGATTTCTTCTGTGCATTATTGAACAATATAAGATAGTGCTCAATGTACACCATGCCAAAGGATCCAAAGGATGCTAAGGGGGAATGAGAGACAAGAGAATTCGGCTTTTAGTTAACGAGCACGCTTCGAATTTTTTATTGATCAACAACGCACAAAATACAAGAAAGTGGTTGCTACGTTATACTCGCTGGGCATAACCTCCTGGGTTTTAGAAAGGTTTAACGAGCGTTGGGCCGCAGTGCCATGAATACAGTCAACTAGTGTATACCATGAACTCGAGGTGGTTAAAGGTGGGAAGTAGACACGAAGCGCAAGCCGTAAGAAAGTGTGCGTGTGCCTCCTCTCGTTCAGTCCTTGGAAAGTCTGCTGGATGGCGATGCTTCTCTATATGAGAAATATACGATGAAAAGATGCGAGATGATGGTACTTGGAGTGTTCAATATGTGGACGAACGGACACACAGACAAATGCACGGACAGACGCAAGAATGGATGCATGGACGAAAGCAGGGACGGACGCACACATGAACGTGATGCACGAACAGACGCACGCACGGACGGGCGGATGAACGCATGGGCGGCCACACAGACGCACGCATTGATGGACGGAAGCAAGAACGAATGGATGAACGGATGCTTCGCCCCACTATCCATCATTCACTCCATGGATATGCTGCCTTTTTTTTACGCATACACGTAGTATGAAGTACACATGGGGTATATTAGCCCGTACTTTGCAGGGGCATGTCCAGCACAGGAGCACTTGTGTTCCAGGATGAATTATAACAAATTTGAGCCTATTGCACTATATTATACTACCTGCTTACGTATGTTTATAGACGTAGCACAAAAATTTTAATTAGCCTTATCTATAAAAAATTGATTGACATTCATTTATTATAAAAAGGTCACAAAAACATTATATACATTGCCCGAAAACAAGGTTATGAACTTCGTCTCAGTGCATTCGAATGCTTCACACGGCTAATATATCAGCGTTTACAAGGTAATATTCGTTTTTGGGGTTTGACGCGCCAAAACAATGATAATGTTCAGAGACACGCTGTAGTGGACTGATTGTGAGCGTTTTCGGGGCTCATTGCGGCCGTCTGGTTATTTTGATCCACCGGTCTTGGTAATATGTGCTGGTATTAACTAAATTTGTTGTAATTGTCTATTGCAACGCGTGTACACTTGCCTATGGTTCGTTAACTTGTAATTCTCCATTTCAACATTATGAGAATCACGTTTACGTATCTCACTTCTATAGCCTGAAACGAAATGTATTGTCTTGATCTATAGATATCCTCTGCGCCATATTTTTCGTTTAATGATAATACGTCGACACGATTCCTCTCATAAATAATCAGAATCGTAATCACGCACTATTTTGGAATAAATAGTCAACAGCCGGGTAGCAAAAAGGTAGTAACGGAGCAAGAAAGGTATTAACGGCTGCATTTACCATCTCTTTATTTCCAGTTAGTAACTGTTTACTAACGTAGGTAGTAAACAGCTCACAAAAAGTTAGTAACGATAGCAACTAGTAACGGGTTACTAACGTAGGTTGTAAACAGGTAGCAAAAGGGTAGTAACGGTCAAAGTTAGGTAGTAACCACTGCAGTTACTTCCTGTTTGCTTGCAGTTGCTACCTTTTACTAACTTTGTTTCAAAGAGTGCTGCAGTCGCGCTTTGCGTCATACACTACAACGCTCACGCTTTGCTTGTGTGGCGTCGCTGTGCCCAGTGGGGCGACTCATGCAAGAGGCGGAACGCTTGCATCGCGCTACATTCTGACCGACACCATCTCAGAAACTGTAGGCGTTCGCTGGACACACTTGGGGATTTAGAAACATGCCTTACTTTTTATTATAGTGTTCAGTAGATTCCATGAAAAAAAATCAGTTTCTCCGCAAGGGCGAATTAGTAAATGCGATAGAAACACCGAGTCATCTTATTCAAAGTAAGAGTGGCAGCTATCTTACGGTGTCATTCATTGGCAGATACAGAGCACTTCCAGTAATACTTTCTGCTGCTCCTTGTGGAGCAAGTCTATTCCATTCGCAGATTGAGAGCGCTCTCTGTATGTTCCAATGGCAGATCCGGATCATCTCTGCCGCGAGATTCACTCCACAGAGCAACTTTTTCAACTCCGAAAAAAATCGGCGGATTCTACCGCAAGGCACAAGTGCCCCGTGCTTTGAAACCTCTTGAAACGGTGCCAACTTTGGGCGCGCCAGTGTACGCCAGGCGAGTCAGTCGCGCCTGCCGTTAGAACTCACATTTCGCTAGCGTAGTGTCGCTGTGACCAGCGTGCCCACTCAAACAAGAAGAGACGCGCGCATTGCGTTCTATTCTGACCCTGCCACTTGCTTCCCTTCTGTTGCCCTCCACTAAAGTGAACTGCTCCGGCACAGAATTCGTGGGTCACTCCGAATCAGCCCATAGATAACGCCATTAGATCCCATATTATGTAACTCCAGAAAACGCCGTAGTAAAAGAATACGGTCTCACCATAGATGTCGTACAATATCTTCGCGTTGAGAGCGCAGATTTTAAAATATGGGCCGATCGCTATTGTATGTAGTGATAGCGCAAGCGCAAGCGAGCACGGCTACAGCCTTGGAATCAATCTTCAAAGTTGCTGCTAGAGCGAGACCTTCTTCCTACCTGCGCCTCCTCAGGAATCAGCAGAGAAACATTTATTTGGCGTCGTATACTTAGAGGAGCCCTAATGGCGAAAGTAATAATGAAATAGACTTTATACTGATTGCGCACCCTGGCATTGTGAAAAATGTGGAATCGCTTGTCAAGGTGCAATGCAGAGACCATACAACGGTAAGGTCTCTAATTCACCTAGACTTGAAAAAAGAACTGCAAAAACTGATACGCAAGAAGCCAATCAATGATCTAGCACAAAATTGATAGTCCAGGAATTCAGAGTCTTGCTTCAGAACAGATACTCGGCGCTCTTATGAAGGGAACCGGGGTTAGCATTGCCGCTAAGATTCATAACCTGACGAGTATCATTACGCAGTGTGCATTGAAAGTTGGAGGTAGCATATTCAGACAGAACACTACGAAGCTGTCTCAGGAGAAGAAGAACCTCATTAACAAACGTCAAACATGAAAGCCTCGAACGCAACAGTCAAAATAGAACTGGTAGGGCTTTCTAAGCTGAATACTATACTGAAGGTATCAGATGATAAAAGGTACAATACGCAAAAAAACTGAATATGCTCTAAATAATGTAAGATGCGTCAAAGTGATGAAAAATAAACTATGGATAGAAAAAATAAGATGTATGCACTACATGACAAAGTAGACAAATTAAATACCAATATGGTGTCAGGAAGCAAGATCGGGCTTGGGGAATGTCGTATTTCGCGAAAACGGGCTTGGAGTGCCAGCTCGGCTAGCACCAAGCAGAAGAAGACGAAGTAGAGTAGAACAGCCGTTCTACTGAACAGGCGTTGTATCTATGCCTCTGTGTCGTTCCTTGACAATGAATAGGATAGCTAAAATAGCGGAGGAGTTTTACAGAAATCTGTACAGCAGCCGGGACACCCATGACCATATTATAAAAAGTAGTCATGCCCCAGATGACATCCCACCAGTACTGACAGTGTAAATAGTCTTGGAGATAATGCAAAGAGGCAAATCTGCTAGTGAGGGTCCGGTAACATTAGGTCTGTTAAATTGTGTTAAAACAACTCGCCACCCTGTCTACGAAATGTCTCCTGATGGAGAGGGTGCCGGAATCTTGGAAGAATGCTACAATAATCTATATCCGTTGATTGATTGATTGATTTGTGGGGTTTAACGTCCCAAAACCACCATATGATTATGAGAGAAACCGTAGTGGAGGGCTCCGGAAATTTTGACCACCAGGGGTTCTTTAACGTGCACCAAAATCTGAGCACACGGGCCTACGACATTTCCGCCTCCATCGGAAATGCAGCCGGCGCAGCCGGGATTTGAACCCGCGACCTGCGGGTCAGCAGCCGAGTACCTTAGCCACTAGACCACCGCGACGGGGCCCGTAAGGGAGCATATCCGTAAGAGAGCAATAAGGATTTAAACAACTACAAACCGATCAGCTTGCTCTCCGTCACATGCAAGCTACTTATAAAGGTTTGGTAACGGAATGAGCAGAACGTTAAAATTCATCAACCTCAGATAGTGGTTTTGGGACGTTATACCCCACATATCAATCAAATCAATCAGAATTCATCAACCAAAGAAAAAAAACAGGATTTTGTGCAGGCTATTCAAATATTGACCACACTCATACTATGAGCCAGGTGATAGAGAAATGTTCGAATACACCCAACCACTATGCAGAACCTTCATAGATTACAAGGAATTTGATTAGGTTTATGTATTGGCAGTCATGCAAATAGTGTGAAACAAGGAAGCATATTGTCAAGGTGTCGTGACGTGGACGAAGGGAGCAGACTGCAGGTCGAATATGAAACTGTTTATTTGGGCCAAGCTTGTGGCCACGTAAAAAAAATGGCCCCGGATCTGCATGTTACACTGCAAATGTCGTCTAAAGACGATAGCCTTGCGTCCGGAGAGAGTGAACAAAACATTTATTTGATGTTCTGCGTAAGAAAACCGGTGAATGGTATTTTGGAGGTGCTACGTTGGGGCCCTCGAGCGTGCAGCGAAGGCGAACGAGCGCATCGAGGCACGTTATACACAAGCGCCATCTGGAATTTTTCTTCGAAAACGAAGGAAGGCATGCGCTCCTGGGGAGAAAGATGCGTACCATTCTGGGAGACGGTAAGGTGTACAACGCAAAGCGACGGACAGGTGGCACCGCTGTCTCGTTTTAGCAAAGCGTTGGTAACACTTGCCTTTTTCAGCTTCGCGTCGCGCTGCCAGCGCAGCGTATTTAACGCTACGTTCCTTAGAATTACTTGTGTGTGCCTTCTCTGGTATAAAGGCACACATAAAAAACACTGACGTGTTGTTATGGTGCCTAAGATATGCGCAACACTTGCTTTTCAATTGACAATTGCAAAAGTATAAACACTAAATCTTGAGCTATATTGGTGGGCGCTGCGGATGGGGTCGGTAGTTGGAGGTATCGTTAAGAGCGGAGAAACACCCAAATGTACAGAGAGACAGACAGAGAGACAGACAGACCAAAATTTTTCCGTCGAAAGTCCCCAAGAAAGAATTACAGAAAGACACTGGCACTGATAGCGGCGAGCAGAGCGTTGGTCACTGATCAGCTGTGAAGCGTGTAGTTGATGTCGATTTATGTGCCTACGAGCCTAGCTCAGAGGGCGCTGTGCCGCGCGCGTTTCGCCGGATTTCTAGCAAAACCGGTCGCTCTGTACCATGCTCCCACCTTCTGCCTGCGCTATCTCAGAACGTTCACGCGCTCTGCAAGCACTGTTATCTGCTCCCCTCTATGTGCAGCGTCACCTGTGACTTGCTCCGGAAGTTTACAAATATAAAAACGTTTTCACGATGTGACTATTATCAGAACCGAGGGAGATTCATTGATATCCTTTGCGGTACCAACCAAGTCAAGTACGATGTATTTGAGCGAGGGCTATGGAAATGTCGATGGTGAACAGCTGCCTTTCTAAGATAATAAAAGTGAGGGGAGGGCACCAATTCTATATGTATGTTAGCGGTAAAACGCGCATTGCTGCGGCATTCGTGTCTTCTCGGAAGTGCCGGAAAACTACTACGACGCTTTCGCGTGAATTTGTATATAGCAATCGTATTTCTATTGCGAGAATGCTTGGTTTGTCACGCGGCTTCCAAATTTTTTATTAGGAGGTTAGTGTGAAGAGACTAAAATTTTGTCCGCCCTGTTCACTCCATAGCACTATTTCAATGCGGTGAGTTCAGCTTCATAATGGTTTTACTTTTGCCAATTTTTTTCATGGGATATTAACAACGTCGTATCATAAGTTTAACAACACTTTCGAGTTTTTTGCAGCTCCTTTTAAAGTATAATAATGCACACAAAAAATTATTCTATGCCCACTTCGACTATTCATGTTTCTTGCAGCGCATGTTTCATTTCGTAATATTTCCATGCCTGATCGCGCAGCGTGTTCCATGATTCGAATGTCAATTAATTTGTTTTGATAGCTCGCTTTATTGTCGTCATATTACACAATGCCCACTAGGATCGGGCATGTTTTTAGTTACGCCAAGATTTGCCCCTGATAACTACGTAAAATCTCTCCAAACTATCGAAAATTTTATATCTTCCTAGTTTGCTTGTTTTTTCAACTCCTTTTCATAGCAGCAGCTGCACATCGCCTTGGCTATGGTGCATGCAAGAAAATAATATTTTACGTGCCAAAACCATCGTATCATTAGGAGCCACGCCGTGGTTTGAGACTCCAGATGGATTACGGCCACCTGAAGGCTTATTTTTTAAGTGCATCTAAATATATTTGAAGCGTATACCGCGCGACGACAACGGAGAGAGGGCACACAAAGACAGAGCGTCACATCTGTGTACATTGAGCGTCATACCATTGTACGCTTGAAATATGCAACACCAACACGTGCTCTCTGTCAATCTGGCACCAAAATCTAAGCGCACTGTTTCTGCATTTCGCTCGAGTGAAAATGCAGCTGGCGTATACGGGAATCAAACTCATGACTTTGATCCTAGCATCCCCACCCTTCATCGTGCTAATTTATTGGTGGGTGTTGCTTGCAAGAACTGTATACGTATAAACACTCAGTGCAAACTCGCAGCACAAATCTGAGTGGTGACGAGAAGTCTACAACCATCATATGAATTAAACACTTGCAGGGCTGACAGTAGGGTATTTTAAGTGTATGAAGGTAGTAAGCTTCACCGCTTTCGCACTACTAATAGTTTTCTTGGAAAGCGAGAGCCCCATCGCGAACTGTACAAAGGGGGTCTGTTTTCTGTAGTTGAAGTTTACAAATACGCTTTTTTTAATACATGTCTGGTCATCGTGTTTCGTTCAATTAATTATAATTTGTAGTACCGTGCACAACAAAAATTTTCAAAGTAACTAGACCGTGGAGTATCGGCGAAGTGCCATAATCCACTCTTGACGCCTTTAATTCCCGTACTGCTTGTATTGAAAATGGTAGAACTTTGCGGGCAGTTTTTGTGTCTTCGTTATGTTCAAACGTTTGTAGCAGCTCACAATGCAGCAGTAGTGCGTGCCTTCTTTCCAGTATGACGAAGGAGTGCTCCGCATAGCGTGCAAACTGCGAGATAAGCGCTCCGAAAAACACGTTTTCTGCGTGCGCAATGGGAAAACCCAGCAATCGTGGCCTGTCCAAGCGACCGGTACCGGAGCTTGGCCCTTTCTCCGCTATGGCGGCGAATGGCACTGCGCAAACTTGAGCCTGTCTTATCTATACACTCGATATCAAATATTTTACCGTTATCGCTAGCGGCGACGTAGGTTCCAGAATAATCTAGAGTATTCACGAAGGGGGCTTAATCATAAGAAAGTGATTTACTCTGGTCCTGAAGCTTCTGGAGCACTGTAGCCGTAGTTTGCGCTGAGAATTTATGACAGTGAAATGGGGCGAAAACAAACCTCGAGGAGTGAGTGTGACATCGCCCCCGCCCCCCTCTGAAAGAGGCATCATCGCGAGGCTCAACAAAAGACGAAAGTACAATAATAAATTTAATCGATAATAAAAGGAAGCATTGGGGCAGAGCCACGGTGTCGTCGTGGAGACCCTGGAGTACATCTGGGGGCAATGCGAGAGCCACGACGGGAAAGTACTTGCCTCGACGTGCCCACAAGTTATAGTTTGGGGAGAGTCATTTCGCAAAATAAACGATGTCAGTGCTGGATTGAATACCTTCGGTACAATGGCAGCACTGCTGTCGAGGTATTCCATAACAGCCATGAGCTCTGGATTGGCTCGTTGTTGTTCGGCAACGTCGCCAGCGCTTACGGTTTCCAAGAAGCAGTGATCATCCTGCTCATTTTGCGGTGGTGCGTCAGCGGCGCACGAGACATGCAGTCGGCGTAGGAGTGCTTTCTCGCGGACTTGTAAACGGAGCAAATGTCAAAACCTTACAGTCTCTGGCTCCACCTTGCAAGACGATCCGAAAGGTCTTTCAAGTTTGCTAGCTAACACAAGGCGTGGTGCTCCCTCACTACTTTGAAGGGACTGCAGTAATGGTGAGGGCAAAACTTTAAGGTAGCCTCGAGGATGGCAATACACTTCTTTTCTCTTGCGGAATAGTTGGCCTCAGCCTTTGATGGCAACCAGCTAGCATAACTGATAACCCTTTCCTGTGCATCAGTCTTCTGCACAAGAATGACGCCGAGTCCTACACTGCTTGCGTCGGTATGTATTTCTTTTTCGGCTAATTCGTCGAAATGCGAAAATAACGGAGGCGTCTGCGGGCGTCGTTTTAGTTTTCGAAAGCTTCCTTCTGCGGTGCTTCCCACTTCAAGTCTACGTTAGACTTAATAAGGTTAGTGAGTGGCTCGGTCATCTGAGTGAAAATTTCAATGAACCGCCTGTAATAGGCGGTTCATTGTAATAGGCCGAGAAATCAATAAACTGCCTTCTTGTCGGCGGGTGGAGGGAATGCAGCGATGGTGGGTCTCTTCTGTAGGTTGGGGCGTACGCCGCACTTGCTTATCACGTGGCCGAAGCACATGTCTTCCTCGTACGCGAAGCGCCACTTCTCTGGCATAAGGTTGAGCCCGGAGGTCTTGATTGCTTGAAGTACAAATTCAAGGCGCTGGAGATAATCGTCGAAGCTCGAGGAAAACACAAAAAAAAAACATCGTCCAAGTACACGAGAAAGTCTGCCACATCAATCCAGGCAGTACAGTCTCCATAACGCGTTGGGAAATTTCGGGGGCTGAGCAAAGACCAAAAGTCATGAATTTGAAATCTAAGAGGCCGTCTAGTGTTATAAAAGCATGGTCTTTCTTGTCAACTTCGATTTGCCAATAGCTGCTCTTGAGGTTCATTGACGAAAAATACCTCGTGTGAGCACCCCTCACATCTCTCCAACATTATTTCAAACCATATAACCCCCCCAAAAACATGAAAGAAATCAACTACACAAGCCCTAACAAGAACACACACAAGGTGGCTTCGCCAACACTCGACTCACCATGGCCCCCGGCGCGCAACCCGCTAGAGACAACCGCTCGCACAAAGCGCTACCAGCCAAAGAGGACAACTCATGACGACACATGTCCCTAAAGAATGCCCGTGCATCACGACACCGCCACTGGTCGACACTGCTGCACTGTCTAGCTCGACGAGTTCCCTCAGTACCGCTCCCGCAACGGCAACGTTGCCGTGGGTGCGAGGAACCGTCACTCACATCGACGCGTCTTATGGTTGCAAGAAGCACTCACGAAGGCGTCGGACTGCAGGCAGTTGCGCAGGTTCCAGGCTTGTCCATTGACAGATCTCACGACCGCATTCCTGACTAACGGCGAAGACGATGTGCAAAAACCGCCAGCCGCGGGTTCAATCACTCCCGCTGCTTACATTTGAAACTGTCGAAAGAAAAATGGGTAGCCCAAACAGGGAGGGAGCTTCGGCCTCTTCGTCTACGTGGTACGATGGTCGGGACTGATAGCTAATACATCGGCGGCGGCCGAGACGCCCAGCTGAAAAGACAAAGGTAACTTTTCCTAACTCGTGCATCACAGGATAAAAAAAGTGAGATACGCAGAGTGCAACGCATCAATGCCATGATCCTCCCAGTGGTGGCATGTGCGACAGGCGCCTGCGCAGAGCTCTAGGCCTAATGAGTCGCTTGACAAGAACCAGCATTCACCCAGCACTCAACCTTGGGACAGAAGGGGCAGCCGCTAGGAGACGTCCACCCTGTAAGGTGGCCCTAGTCGCTCGCCGCACACAGCAGCTTGCCGAGCAATACGCGCCCACCATCCTGGACGGATCGAGTTATGACGCCCCGGCGTCGAACCGCAAGATAAGACAGCGACGACGCCCGGCTGCCTGAGCCCAAAGAAATAGAACAAACTATTTATAGAAACTCCCACCACCCACGAGGCTTCCGTACTCACTCGCTTCGGGCTTGGCTCAGAATCTATGTGCTCTAAGCTTTGCTCACCCTTGGATACAGACCGCATGGCTCTCGTCCCAACTTAAAAACATTCTTTAAAACTAACAACGTAAAAAACACTTGCGAGCAGAAAAAAAACTCAGCGTGCAGACAAGTTCAAACACGTCCCAACCACCAATCTTCTCGCTCTAAAAAACGCACACCATCGACGCTAACAATGGAATTCCCCCTTGGCCTACTCTACCCCGGCTCAAACAAAATCTGATACCCAATCACGAAAACGGCTGTCCGATCCTCCAAGAGCTCCACGTTGACTAGCCAGTGTGGGGTCTCGATTTGGCGAGCTCTCTCCTCTTGAAGTATACAGACGCAGCAGACACGGTCGGAACAAACCCAACCACACACATTTATTTACCTGCTTTTTGATCGACAATATCGTCAGCCAAATTATTATATCAATTGCAATCAACACTGTAAACAACCATACGCAATATTACACAACACTCAAAAACATAACAAACACAAGAACACACAGAAGGCGGCTTCGCCAACGCTTGACTCACTACGGCCCCCGGCTCGCAACCCACGGTGCCTCGCATCGGGGATCTACCGCTAGAGAACAACCATTCGCGCCTACCACCACCCGCCAAACAGGATCGCTCAAATATCGGGCGCCGCCATCCGGGACTGCTGCCAGGCGTCACTGCAAGCGCTACGTTTCAACAACTATGATGATGATAGTTATAATATATGTAGGATGGATGGATGGATCCGGCTATGCGCTTTAGATCGGGCGGTGGCTCACACCACCTAGCCATAAATTTAAGTACTACCACTACGTGTTTACGGATTGAATTTCGCTCGTGCCTTGATTGTAGCCACCAATCAGCCTCCTCCTGGTTATTTCTATCCGTTGGAAGTCTATTTTGCCTTCACCGTCCCTAAACCCCAAGGATTTGAAAAGATTCGCGCCATTATCTTGGACTATAGGGTGGAGCCAATTTCTCCTCTCCACACGCACTATATACTGTGTCTGTGCCTTTCTGTTTGGCTCTGTATGTATTGGCCCGCAGTACTCCCGTTCTAGCCTCGAACAGCACAGAACTGTCCCGAGAATTATCGTAGATTTTTTTTATTTAGCAATTTTCTTTTGGCAAGTTCGGTAGGTCTCCAGTGATAATTTCATCCGCATTCCAATCTTCCACAGGTCCCTCTCTGTTTCACTCACCTTCTTCACAGTTTGGGAAGGTGAGCGTAAGCATTCCATGATTTTTAAGCATTCCAATCTTCCGCAGGTGACGCTCTGTATCGTTCACCTTCTTCCTAGCCGATGTTTTTTTTTTTTGGCTTGGAGTTTTGCTATTGTCTAAATACTTGCTTGGCGATTTTCGAGTACGCTTTTTTTATTTAGTAATAACATTTTTGATGTACAAGTAACTGAAAACACTCCTAGCCCAATGCTCCTCTCACATTTTTTTTCAATCGCTCCTCAAATTCTATCTTGCTGCTAGCTTCCCTTCACTCACACGATGTCCATCCTTTATCACCCGGTACCCCTTATTTACGGTATTCCCGTGTGCTCCCAAAGCAAGTCTACCTATGCCGCGTTGTTGAATTTCCAATTTTGTTAAAAATCTGATACCATGCACAAGACCGCTTTGCCGAACGTCAAACACGGGACCATGACATCTTTGCAAATCCCTCTCAACACGACATACTGTCACGTTTCTCACAACTAACTTGATATAATGGGCTCGTTGTGTCGACTAGACAAGCAGCAGCTTAGATAGATCGTCTTTGTTCTCTTTCACTCATGGATCTCACCCAAGAAGACCATGTGGCACTAGTCCCCTCCTTTCAAAGCATCGACTCGATGCTCGTAAAGAAAGAAAAAAAGTGAAGGCATACACACGCACATCTAGAGAACCAAACTAGGGAGAGTGCCAGTACTCGCAGTGCAAATAAGGAAGTTGCGCCAACACTTGCGCCAAGCGCAAACAGATAAGGCATAAAAACACAGTAGAACACAAACAGCAGCAGCAACGCAATGTCATGGCCTGTCGTAACACGTGAAACCACAAGAGCTACTGTGTGAAGTGGGCCTTCAGCCGAACGACAGGCACAGTTTCGGGCTGAAACTGTCGACAAGAGGACGCTGCGCCGTGTGAAAATACCTCATATGTAAGATCTGTGACACGTCGAAGAACCTTGTACGGGCCAAAATAACGGCTTAGGAGTTTTCGAATAAGCCTGGTCAGCGAACAGGGATCCACACCCACAATCGGTCCCCAGGGTGTTAGGTGACGTTTCGATGGCGGAGGTTGTAACGCCGTGCGTCGGCATCTTGTTGGTGACTGGTGTTTATGCGAGCTAGCTGACGAGTTTCTTCGGCGTATTGAGTGTATAGCTCCGGGTCTGGGGCAAGTTCATTGCTTTGGTCGCATGGAAGCATAGCATCGAGCATGGTTCGCATGTTGCGTCCGTAAACAAGTCGGAAAGGCGGAAATCGCGTTGTTCCTTGCGTTGGCGTATTGTGTGTAAACGTGATGTATGGAAGAATCTCTCGCAGGTTTTGTGCTGTACGTCCACGTACATTGGCAGCATGTCTGCTATAATCTTGTTAAGCCTCTCTTTGAGTTTGTTGTAATGCGCGTGATAAGCCGTCGTTTTTCGATGACTTGTGCAGCTCAATTTAAAAATGTCCTCTATTATTCGTGCTGACAACGACGTCCTACTGTCTTTAATCACGCATGACGGGGCACCATGCCGAAGGACAATTCGGTGCACGAAGAACTGCACGACTTCAGAGGCCGTGCACGGGGTAACGCTTTTGTTTCAGCATAACGAGTATGGTAATCTGTCGTAACTATAATTCATTTGTTCCCAGAGGACGACAAGGGGAAGGTTCTGATTAGGTCTATTCCCACGAGGTCAAACGGTGTCCGTGGTGGTGCGATCGGCTAGAGCAGGCCCGCGTGTCTCACAGACGGAGTCTTGCGGCGCTGGTACTCATGGCAGCCTTTCACATAGTGATGTACACTAGCTGATAGTCGCGCCCAGTAATACTGTTGGCGCACTCTGGCGAGAATTCGTGAATAGCCCAAATGTCCTGAAGCGGGCTCATCGTGGCACGAAAGGAGGATCTCATCACGCAAGTCGGAAGGAACAACAAGTAGAAAGGCTTTGTCGCTCCCACGGGTGTTTTTATTTAAAGAATGCCTGTTCTTAGACAGAAAGAGGACAGCTCGCGAGCAATGTGTTGAGTGACCTGAGAGTTCCGGCCTTCAAGACAATCAATAGCTGAGCGTAATTCTTCGTCTTCCCGCTGTTGTGACATGAATTCCGAATCGCTAACTGCTCCGAGGAAGCCATATTTATCCTCGGAGCCCCTTACAGCGTGTCCCACAGGGGCTCGAGAAAGCGCGCGGGCATCTTCGTGTTTGCGCCCTGACCTGTGCACAATCGTACGTCGAACTCCTGCAAACGCCAACTCCACCGAGCGAGACGTCCGGATAAATCTCTGAAATTGGCCAGCCAGCAGAGCAAGTGTTGGTCAGTCACCACATCGAAGGTACAACCGTAGAGGTGAGGCCGAAATTTTGTCGTCACCCACACGACTGCGACGCATTATTTTTCTGATGTAGAATAGTTGGTCTTGGCTCGAGAAAGAGTACGACTGGCATAAGCTATTTCATGCTCAACACCGTCGTGTCATTGCACAAGGACAGCCCGAAGTCCGACGTTCCTGGCGTCTGTATGAATTTCTGGAGCAGCGTCCTCATCAAAATGGGCAAGAATAGGGGCTGTTCGCTCTCTCTCTTTTAGCTTTGTGAACGCTGTATCTTGTTCTGCACTCCTCGTAAAGGAGACGTCATCTCGGGTGAGTCGCGTAAAAGGTTCAGCTATCTTTGAGAACTTCGCGAAAAATCGGCGATAATACGCGCACAAGTCGAGAAAACGGCGTACTGCTCTTTTCTTTGATGGAACAGGGAAGGCGGTGACAGCAGCAGTTTTCTCTGGATCAAGTTGCACTTCATCCGCACTAATGACATGTCCCAGAAATTCCAGCTCTTCATAGCCGAAATGGCATTTCTGGGGCTTCAGCGTGAGTTCACCTGTGCAAATGGCTTCCAGAACCTTTCTCAGACGCTTCAGATGTTCTAGGAAGCTCTCAGAAAAGATGACCAAATCATCAAAGTAGACAACGCAGCTTTGCCACTTGAAGCTAGCGAGAACAGTGTGCATCACTCTCTGAAAAGTGGCTGGAGCAGAACAGACGCCAAAGGGAAGAACTCGGAAATTGTAAAGTCCGTCTGTAGTCACAAACGCGGTTTTTTCTCGGTCTCGTTAATCCACTTCGATTTGCCAGTAACCAATCTTTAGATCGATGGACGAAAAATAATTCACGCGTCGTAATTTGTCGAGAGAGTCATCGACCCGCAGAAGCGAGTAGACGTCTTATTTCGTGACACTATTAAGCTTCCTGTAGTCAATACAGAATCGCAGCGTTCCGTCTCTTTTCTTCACTAGAACGACTCGCGAGGACCACGGGCTGCTGGATGGTTGAATGATCCCGTCATCGAGCATCTCTTTTACTTGCGTCTGAATAGCCTCGCGTTCTTTCGCAGAAACGCGATAAGGCTGCTGCTGGATGGGGCGGACGTCATCGTCGGTAATAATTCAATGCTTCGTGAAGTGTGCTTGACAGACTATACAAGAAGAGGTGAAGCAAGATTGAAACTCCCTTCAAAGGTCATGAAGTGCAGCCTTTCTCTCGTCTGACAGCGTCAAATTAATGTCGATGTGGACTAGAAATTCCTCATCCTCATGCGTTTTCTCGGACGCGAAGCAACTCGTGATGTCGGCAACAGGGGCTCCATAGGCTATGGTGGTTCAGCGGAAGAGATGCCGGAGCTGGTAATTGAAGTTTGTAACTAGTATCTGTGACTGTCCGTCACGGACACGTACAACACTTCGGGTGGCGCATAGACCTTGGAGCAGCAGAAGTGATAGGTTACTTTCAGCCACCACGTCACCGTCTCGGAGGTCTTCAAAAGTGACTTCGATTGGAACAGTCGCTCGAGGTGGCAGCGTCACACTGTCGTCAGCAACACGCAGCGCAGGTCTACGGCAGTTATCAGCGTCTCGATCTGTAGTGCCTTGAGCCGAGAAGGCCATGATGCGTTTACGGAGATTTATGATGGCACTGTATTCAAGGAGGAAGTCCATGCCAATAATCAGCTGGCGTGAACAGTCGCGAAGAACGAGGCAGCTGAGTACAACTGTTGACGCACGAATTTTCACTCTTGCCATACAACGATCCAGCGGTGTTACAACGTGCCCTCCAGCTGTTTGAATTCGCGTTCCATTCTATGGAGTAAGCATTTTCCTGAGCTCTTTGGCTAGTCTCCCACCGATAATCGAATGGTCTGCACCGGTGTCTACCAAGGCACTGACCTAAAAACCGTCAATCAGCATAGGTATGTCGAGCAACACGCGGTCACTGTGTTCAGATGTGGATGTCGGCGTTTCTTCGGTACTGCCATCAATCCTCGACGAAATGCCTTCAGCGTTGCGTGGAAGCGTCGATGGGAGGTCTTCCGAACTTTGAGTCCTGAAGGCCGCTGCCTTCAGTTTTCCCAACAAGGGCTCGGGGAGCGTTCCTGTGCCATCACCTTGAAACGTGGCCCAGTGGCTGTGGGTCTCCTTGGAGATGTTGAACGCGATTGCCGTCGTGTAAAGGGTGCACGCTGTTGTGCGAGATACTCTTAGATATTCCTTGGCCTTTAACCAATTTGGGGATCAGGGCAATTGACGAAAAATTTGTGCAGTCCAAGTTGTCGGTATGGGCATTCGCAATAAACGTGACCAGCCTCACCGCAATGATAGCAGAGGGGTCGTCTGTCCGGCGTACGCCAGAGATCGGACTTGCGCGTCGGTACACAGCGACCATCGATGTCCAAACCGCGTGCGTGACTGAATTGTGACTGACGGCATCTTTGTCTGGATCGGGCCGTATCGCATTGTCTGGTTTGGGACGTGTGGCACTGTCTGGATTGGGACGTATGACACTGGCTGGATCGCGACGTGTGGCATTGTCTTGGTCGGGACTCCTTGACCAGAAAGAGGTGTGGCAGATCGCAAGGCTCCCGCCTACGTACGACGGCGCCTGTCGGTAGACACAGGAGCCGTTTCCAGATCATACGACATCGGCGGAACACGATGGGCGTGCAGCACCTGCTGGACCTCGTCACAGATTGCACTGCTGATAGAACAGACATCAACTTGCCTTGTCCCATACATCTTTTTTATTTCTTCGAGGACGACAGAGCGGATGACTTCGCGAATCCATTCGGGGCTCTTGCTCCCAGGGGTGTCGAAAATTTCAGAAGTTTAAGCATCATTCACTCTACGGTCAAGCAGGGCAGGCCGTTGGTGCAGTACTTGCTCCATTGTTGCCGCTTCAGTAAGGAACTCAGCAACACTCCTGGGAGGACTACGCACCAAACCAGCAAAAAGTTGTTCCTTCACACCCCGCATGAGGTGGCGCAACATTTTTCTTCTGCCATAGCAGGATCCGCTCGCTTAAAAGCCGTGTCATGTCCTTGACGTACATAGAGACGGTCTTCTTTGGCATCTTCTTGCCTGATTGCAGTGCACGCTCTGCCCGTTCGCGGCGGTCGGGACTCCTGTAGGTTTCCAGAAGGCGACGCTGGAACTCGCGCGAAGATGTCAGAACATCATTCCTGATCAAAAACCACGTCTTGGCACCGTTCTTTAGGCAAGAGTACACGTTCAGGAGCTTCGCAGCATCATCCCAGTAATTGATCGCTGCCACATGTTGAAACTCACTCAGCCAGCCGTCAACATCTTCATGCTGCTCTCCGTGAAAGGGACTAGACATGAGCGGGTTCAGGATGGTGCAGTATATCGGTGTGGAAGGTGTCGAAGCTTGCTCGGGATCTCGTGTCGAAGTCACAGTCGCTGCGTCAGTAGTTGGTGTCTCAGGTGGTAGGCCTCGTTGGCGGCAGCTTACTCGGTGAACAGGAGTGTCTACGGGTGCACGGCGTGTGTTCCGGCTGCTGGGTGGAGTCTTGGAGATTGTGTGGTTGGCGAGACGTTGTACCTATCACTTCGACCAATCTTGCCCCGTTTCTCACGAAAAATTTGTTATAAGGGGCTCGTTGAGTTGACTAGCCCAGCAGCAGCTTATATAGATCGTCCTTGTCCTCTTTCACTCATGGATCTCACACAAGCAGACCATGTGGCAATACCTATTACAGTTCCACAGTGCCCAACTTTTCATTACAGCTGAATTTCTTTTACCCTTAGTCATTAGGTATCTTTCTTGCTCCCTTAGGTACTCAGCCCCGTTATAATATTCGCGACCACAACGCAACCTACCACTCAACAGCTGTGAACTCTAAATGCGGCTAATGCGCGCAACACGTACGCCACATGGCATAAGCAACTTTACAGGGCATGTCAGCACCCCCACAAGCTCTCGCGTCAAAACTCTGTACGGGCTCGGACGAAGTGGCCTGTTACTATCCTCTGTTATGATGCGATGTTTTCCTATGCTTTCTGCCGAGCTTTCGGTGACGACGCAAAGCAGTGTTCGTATTGCTGGAGCAGGCTTTTCAGCCACTCTTGATTATGCTTCGGAAGTCTCCAATTGACGTTGAAATTCTTGTGGAGATTTCCATTCGTAGAAGCTGGTTCAGAAGACTCGGCGAGAGTGATAGCATTGCTGGCTTCAGCAATTTCTTAAATATAGGCGAACTTCATGCCTTTGGTCACGTGTTTGTACTTGCTGCTTAAGTTCGCGAGCATCTCTGTTGTTTTTTCCCCTCTCACCTCAGCCATTCCTCTTATCATGCAAGTTTTGCGGTTAATCAACGGCTGCTCGTCGCTTTCAACGACGCCTTGTAGGTACAATGATTTCTAAGAGGCGACGGAAATGTTGATGCTAGAATGAAGGAGAATCATGATTCCTTCTTCCAGTACATGCAAGGGTTGTTTTCCTGGCGGCGAGTGCGGCGGTAGGGTTTGTTCTGTTGATAGCGTTATTGACTTGGATTGAATGAATATGTCTTCATCATGAAGGCTTAAGAAGACCACACCAAAGATGCTACCCTGAGCGCCGCTGTAGTACCCAAAGCTTGTGGGGTAAATCCGGTTGTTAACGCTGACTCTTCCTGTACCGATTCTCTCCGGCGTTTCTATGTGGCCTCCAGCTAATGTTATTTCGGGGCTTACCCAGGCGTGCTTGACTTTCTTGAACTTCGTGACGAACGCTCCCCTGTTGGCTCCGATGTCAACTAGAGCTGTCTCACTTTGGCCATTGGTAAGAACGTTGACGTCGCTAGTTTGTCATCTCGCGTTGCAGTGAGGTCGTGACGTCGGGTCGCAATTACGTTGGTTGTTTCCCTGCTTCCATGGTATATTGTCAGGTTGTCCTTAGTACTAGAGGTTTTGTCGTCAGAGCTTACCTGGTTCGCGTCATGTTAGGAGAGTGCCATCAAAACCTCGTCGTCGGAAGATCTGTGGTAGTTCGTCACATAGCAACCACACGTCCATCGATTGCTGCCCTTAGTCTCTCGGATAAGAGCTAGGAGAGCGGCCTCAGGTCGGGCCAGTGTACTTCTGGCGGTGCGGTGACATGTGGCGGCTTGGCGACGGTGACCGAGAAGAACTTTGTGGTGTTCATTGCGCTCCTGCCAGGTAGTCGGCGATGTCACATTGGCGTTCCTCTGGCTGTGGACGTGGTGCATTGACGGCAAAACCTTTCAGCCTCATCTGTCTTTTCTGGCAGTGGTGGTAGGTGTGGACAGCTTTCCCGTAGTGAGCGGTGATCGGGAGCGCGACACATGTCTGTATTCCTCGGTGCGTTGCGCCGGCCTGCAGGTGGGTGGTATGGCATTAGCGTTGGTGGCGGCGCTTTCCAGTGGTAAAACAGCGCAGGTGTGGCACCTTGACGTTGTGCGTCGTGGCGGAGCGATACGATGCACCACAGCAGCGTAGTTCATTGCCTCCGGGTAGAACTGCGCTGGTTCGAGAATTCTCAACGCTTGCTGGACTTCTTTACAAGCAATGCCGGTGATCGAGTCCACTTGAGGCTGCGTCGAAGGTAATGGCTTGCGCAGCTCCTCTCGGACGATCGTTCCATTGGTCTCACGCAAGTTGTCTTTTTCGAGGGCATGGGTTCCGGCGTAGTTAGTTGTTCAGGAGCGCCGTCCATGCAGTCTTGTGCATATCTCAAGAGCCTAAATACTCTATTGTCGTGACCTTGGTTAGGAATTCGTCTACAGTCTTGGGCGAGTTCCGAACAAATACCTTAAACAACGCTTGTTTTGCACCCTTCATGAGCAAGCGGAGATTCTTGTCCTCAGCCATACAGCATCTGCGTATCTAAACAATTTCGTCCTCTCTTCGATTAGGATGGTGACATTTTAATTAGGTTGCTGCACCCGGAATTTTCGTAAAGCAGCAGCCTTTTCCTTGCGGGTGACGCTCATGGATGTTTCCAGGAATACACCGCGAAAAAGATCCAAGGATCAAAGTGCAGGCTCCCGAGTTTTGAACCAGGTCCTCGCCACGTCTTTCAGGTAGTACATGTGACGCAGCTTCGCTGTTGCAATCACAATTATACATGCACTCTCGTCTAGATTTTGCCGCTGGCGTCATTGTTGGCATTGCCGTAACTCACCGCACATGTATACTTGCAAGAGAGACAAAAAAAAACAGAAGAAGACTCGAAGAAGACTCCTACGCACGGAGTTGAATTTCGGTCCTCTGAAACGTGAGTTCTAGGCTTTAACCACTGAGCCACCGAGGAGCACGTTCTTCAACGTTCAAACGGCAAGCTATCTATATCTACCACTTACAGCTGCTGACGGGCGTTGGGGGAGGAGGGTAATATCGTGTTTTCAGGATTACCGAGAAGATGACGCAATGAGCGCCATTAGCTACATTTTCACGACGCGGCAGCCGTGCCCTCATCTCCCACGCGCACTTTGCCTTGCAAAGAGCAGTGGGCCGACGCTCACTCACGTGCCTTTGCTTCGTAGTAGGGGGAATCGTACGTCTCGGCTGGTGTTCGGCTTCCACCGGAACAATTTCGTTTTAGGGGCGAAGCTCCTTACAGCGGCACTTGTTCGTCCCTCATAGCCATTGTAGGGTGTAACAAGTATAACATTTTGACCTTCAAGGGGGTGCAGGCAACAGATTGCTTCTGTGCGTTGTTGAACAGTGAAAGATAGTGCTCAATGTACATGCCAATGGTTGCTAAGGGGGAATGAGAGACAGGAGCATTCGGCTTTTAGTTAACGCGCACGCTGTGATCCCCATTAGCAGCAATTGGCATGTACATCGAGCACTATCTGACAAGAAAGGGTTGCTACGTTATACTCGCTGGGCGTAACCTCCTTATTTTTAGAAAGGATTAGCGAGCGTTGAGCCGCGGTGCCATGAATACAATCATCTAGTATATACCATGAACTCGAGGTAGTTAAAGGTGGGAAGTAGACCCGAAGTGCAAGCCGTAAAAAAGTGTGCGTGTGCCACCTCTCGTTTAGTCTTTGGAATGTCCGCTGGACGGCGGTGCTTTTATATGGGGAATATTTGATGAAAATATGCGAGATGGTGGCACTTGGAGTGTTGAATAGATGGACGAACGCAAACACAGCAGATACATGGATGAACGCATGAACAAACGCAGGGGCTGATGTATGGACGAACGCAGGGACGGACGCACGAACACACGCACGCATGGATGGACGCATGGACGGTCGCACAGACGGACGCATGGACGGAGGGAAGCAAGAACGAATGGACAGACGAATGCTATGCTCCACTCTCCATCATTCACTCCGTGGATATGCTGCCATTTTTATCTTTTGTACCTTTAGTTTCCTTTAACCCAACTCCTGCGCAGCGATGTGGAGCTGCTTTCCAATGAAAGAGGCAGTAACCGCACCGCGTTTATTTCTTCCTTTTTTTTTCTTCAAGAACCTGAGTGATTAATTTGTGGGGTTTAAAGTCACAAAAGGACGATATGATTATGAGAGACGCCGTAGTGGCGGGTTCCGGACATTTGGCCACCTGGGGTTCTTTAACGTGCACCCAAATCTGAGCACACGTGCCTACAACATTTCCGCCTCTATCGGAAATGCATCCGCAGCAGCCGGGATTCGATCCCGCGACCTGCTGGTCACCATCCGAGTACCTTAGCCACTAAACCACCACGGCGGGGCGTTTCTACAAGAACCTCTACCGGGACTATGGCGCTGCAATCCTTCAGCGATCATGAGAATGCATGGCCAGGCTAGACTGAACCTGCACGCTCGAGAAGCGTGCGCAGGTGCAGTTTAGCCCAGCCGTGGGGAATTATGGGTATTACACGGATTTGCCGATAAAGATCGTCACAAAACTTCGCACTCCGGCAATGTTTGTCATGGAGTGTAGCCAGGCTCCGGAAACTCTCAACTTCAACTGATCACCTATAGGATGCGAAAAAATCAACCGCGGCGCGTTCCGGCTTCAAACACCCGAAGTGGGTCTACTGACCCGTCCGTTGTGCAGAGCATGGCCACCGCCATTCACTGTGTTTTACTTTGTTGTAGGGGCAACCCTTTTACCTCTTTTAGTTACAGGGCACACAAAGGTTACTGCAGTTGTTGCACAGTCTACGTTTGCTAAATGAGCGCGCTTCTAGGACACAGCGAAGCATCAACTGAGACGCTAATTCATATTCATCTGTACCTTAGAGTTATTTTCATGCGTCTTTGAGCGTGAGAAACGCAGGGCGTGTTCCAATCTGCTGGCCATTCTGCGCGTGACCTTCCAATTTCTCGCTATCACGTTCACATCTTCGCCTTTGCGGTGAAGCTTTGACTCTTTTCCAATCCTATTGGTTTGAGGCAGCAACTTGGTCGTATGTCTCCATCCGGGTCTCCGGTTCTTCAAATGATAATCCGTGGAAGATCGGTGGCTCCTTTGGCTGCTGCAGTACGACCACAGCGGGCGTTTGTTCAAGGGCTGTCATAGTTGTCGCAGTAGTAGTGGCTTGCGAGTGTAATTAGGTAGTGCCCCGTACTCAAGAGGTAGCCCTTGTTGCTGGCAGCTTGCTCAAAGGTCGAGCTTCAAAATTGGTGCTTGGTTCTTGACAGGAAAAGACCGTTAGGTACGTGGACGGGAAGCAGCTCCACCAGATATCTTAGGGTCGACGTGGACGAAGGGAGCAGGCTGATGGTCAAATATAAACTGTTTGTTTGGGCGGAGCTTATGGCCACGTAAAAGGTAAGTCAGATTACAGCAACACACTGGAACTGATAGCGGCGAGCAGAGCGTCGTCCTTCCATCAACTCACAACAGGCGAAGCGTGTGGGCATTCATACACCCGCCATCGAATATTCTAGTGTTATCGCTAGTGGCGACGTAGGTTCCAGAATAATATGTAATGTTCACGGAGTGGGCGTAATCTTAACATAGTGATATATATCAGTCCTGAAGCTTCTCGAAAATTGATTTGTTTTATATGGGGGTGGAGGGTTCCACGTCCCAAAACCACCATATGATTATGAAAGACGTCGTAGTAAAGGACTGTGAAAATTTCGACCACCTAAGGTTCCTTAACGTGCACACAAATCTGAGCACACGCACCTACAAAATTTCCGCCTCCATCGGAAATGCAGCAGCCGCAGCCGAGATTTGATCCCGTGACCGGCGGGTCAGGAGCCGAGTACCTTAGCCGCTAAACCACCGCTACGGGGCACAGCTTTTCGAAAATTGAGGGCGCGGTTTGCGCTGAGAATAACTGACGGTGAAAAGAGGCGATAACAAAACTTGAGGAGGCAGTGTGGCAATCTATAAACATACTGAATTGGTAATTAATATGCGGGATTTAGCGCAACGAAACCCACCATATGATTATGAGAGACGCCATAGTGGTGGGTTTCGTAAATTTTGACCACCTGTGATTCTTAAAGAGCTCACAAATCTGAGCACATGGGCCTACAGCAATTTCGTCTCTATCAAAAATGCAGCCGCCGCAGCCGGGACTCGATCCCACGACTTGTGGGATAAGCAATCTTGCAGAAATCTACAACGGAACAACTGCTACCATCGTGCTTCACAAATAAAGCGACAGTATACCAATAAAGGAGGTGTAAGACAAGTGCATACGATCTCTGCAGTGCTAATGACCGTGTAATTACAGGAGGTTTCCAGAGGCCCACAATGCAAAGAGTTTGTAATGCAACTTATTGGAGACCACGTAAGTAACCTGTGCTTTGCCGTTGATATCGAATTGCTGAGAAACTCAGGGGACAAATTGCGATTCATGCGTACTGAATTAGACAAGGCGAGCAGAAAAGCACGTCCTCAAATTATTCTGACGATTTGAGGAGTCTTAATTTTAAAATGTCTATCGATATTGTAGGCTCCATTCTACAAACCATGATCTTACCACCACACAAAGGAAAATTGCCAGATATATGTACATGGGCAATCGATGATATGCGAAGCACGAATGAAGAAGATTGATACGTCACTTTAAAATCAGCACAGCATTACAAGACAGAAGAAAATTATGTCGTACATGACTTCTATATCATGATTAACATGTTTGGACGTTTCCTTTACCTTCATCGTCTATTCACGTCACGTGATAGGAAATTTGGTATATGTGTAGCTAGCAAAATGACCACGAGCGCGTTATGAGCGTAGCATGTAGTGATTTTTTTTGACACGCATATCATGATTATCATGTTTGGACGTGTCTTTAACTTTCGTCGTTCATTCACGTCACAAAATTTAGTATATGTGAGGATAGTCAAATGGCAATGTGTGTGCTATAAACGTAACATGTTGTCTTGTTTTACATGACAAGCATAATATGATTATCATGTTTGGACATGTCATTTACCTTCGTCATCCAATCACGTGAAGGAATACCAAATTTAGTATATGTGAAACTACCGAAATGGCCGCAAGCGCATCATTATCATGCCTTGTAGGGATGCTGTTAAATGTCCCGCATCTCATGTTCATCCTGTTGGCATCAGTCAAATGCTTTCGTCATCGGTTAACGTCCTTGAATCCTAAATTTGGTATTGTTAAGCTAGCGAAATGGCCACGAGCACATCAGGAACGTGGAATGTAGTTACATTATTACATGACACGCATCTGATGATTATCACGTTTGCACCAGCCACATACCTTCGTCATGTATTAACGTCTCAAATATCAAATTTGGTATATGTGATTCTAGCAAAACGGCCGTGAGCGCATCATAAGTGGGGCATATGTTGTTCCATGACACGCATGTCATGAGTATTATGTTTGCACCCGTCAAATATCTTCGTCTTACATTATTGTCCCGTAATACCAAATTTGGTATATGTGAAGCTAGTGAAACGGCCACGAGCGCATCATTAGTGTGGTATGTATTCATGTTGTGACATGACACGCTTGTGATGATAATTCTGTTTAGACACGTCATTTACTTTCATCGTCCATTCTTGTCACGTAATACCAAATTTGGTATGTGTGAAGCTAGCGAAACGGCCGCGAGGACATCATGAGCTTGGCATGTAGGCCCGCTGCACTGATGTAAGTGCTAAGGTACTCGGCTGCCTACGCGCAGGTCGCGGGATCAAGTTCTGGCTGCGGTGATTGCATTTTCAATGGAGGCGAAAACTTTGTAGGCCCATGTGCTCAGATTAGGGTGCACGGTAAAGAACTCGGGTGGTCAAAACTTGATAGCCCTAAACTACGGCGTCTTTCCAATAATATGGCGATTTTGAAGCTTCAAACACCACATATCAATCAATCATCAATAACTGTGGCATGTATCCAAGCTGTTACATGGCACGCATCTTATAATTATCTTTTTTGCACCAGTCATAAGACTTGGTCATTTATTCACACCCCGTAATACCTAATTTGGTATATGTGAAGCTAGTGAAACTAACATGAGCGCATCATGAGCGTTGCGTGTAGTTATGACTGACATGACATGCATGTCATAATTTCTACAATATGGTCTGTCACTTCTGTTCACTATGCAGTCATGTCATACCATAGAAGTTTTTTGACATGTCATGTGAACGAAATCACTCTAAGAACAGCAAGATCATGAAGTGGAAATTGTAGCACACGTGTCTTGATTTCCATTTTATGACTGGTTAATAATGCTTGTCATACAGTGATGTTAGCCCATACCAATTTCAGCATCTATACTATTATTGAAACTGGCAGGGGAGCTTGAAGTCGTAAGTGGATAGATAGATAGATAGATAGATAGATAGATAGATAGATAGATAGATAGATAGATAGATAGATAGATAGATAGATAGATAGATATCTTCAATGTCGCCGAAGTTCGCTGAGAAATGCTTCGCTTTCAAAAGGCGTTGCTTTTTATAATGCTGAATTGGTGCGCGTACTTCAACTAAAAGAATCATTTATTCAGACGCGCAGGCAAACAGATTTTGCCATCAGACCACATGCATACTTTTTTCTTTTCTGAGTGGTTCCCTGAATATCGTGAACCATAGGTACAATAAACACATCATGCATAACAGCTCCAGAAGTACATTTATAAAAGTCCAAAATATCTACATCATTGAAACGTCGCCAAAGTTTTCTCTCTTAGTCTGCGCAATACGATTTCGACGGCTGAAGAAGGCTTTACTTACGTGTCGAGGGCAGCAGCATAAGACCAGACGACGTAGAAGACCGTGAAGACAGTGAAGATATAGCCCAACAGTACATCTCTGTAACTGTGAGAAAATGGATCTTTACAGCTATAGGAGCGGTAACAATCTGCTAAAAAGGCAAAACATATCACATTCTTCATAATGAATATAGCTGGCAATGGGACAACTGACACAAAGAGGTCTGCTCACGAGAATGAACGTCGTTAGTTTATAAGAATCTCTTTCTGCCACAATCATTGATAGGTGCTTTGAACTCAGGTACTCAAGAAATAAAGGAGGAACTATAACAACCATAATTACGATGAACACCCTGGTAAAAAGGTGGGTTATATGGAGGCGTTGTTAAATAGAGTTGTCGCGTACGTCCCGGATATATCAAACTCGAAGGGGATCGCAAAATATTTCGATATATCGAGGTTTCGAAATACAAAAAGAAGTATATTTAGGGCCTAAATTGAAGAATTTCAGGCCTCAGAAATTTTTACAAGAGCTAAGATAACGATTCACTCAAACACAAGGTGCGAACTGCAGGTTACCGCACTTTATTTAGTCCGTAAACTTGTCCTAATTCTTGCGCGCTGTCGAGTTCCAGTCATCCCTATTATCATTCAAGCTTTTCAAATAAGTGACCTTAGCTCCTTCGGCCACAACGTCAGTTGACGCTGAACGCCGATGCAAGCTTTGTAGCGCGGCAAAAGCACGGTTAGCGGTGGCAGTGAAGGCATTCGCATAGTCTTCATGCACGCACTAGTACACTTCCGCGGCACCGGAAGCCAAAATCTCAGCATCGATGCAGTCAGAAACGGCAGCATCGTCATCTATACCGATGAAGTCGCCACTGTGCGAGATGGTGCCCGGAAATGCTGATAAGTCGCAAAATTCACTGAGCCATCGTATGGTCATGACGCACCCGAAGTCATCACCTGGCCCGCAAGGAACGTTTACAACATGGTCGCTCCAAGCGCCAGTTATAACTTTTATCCCAACGTGTGGGTCAACGTTCAGTTAAACTCCCGATTGAGGATTTATCAGCAACGAGGCGAGAAGTGTACAAGCTCACAAGGCGCAAAAGACGCAATGCCGAGTTCGTCCGAGTTGTCACTGCCGACACGTTGGCGATATCAATGTCACTATGGCTTCGTAGCTGGCAGCCACTGCTTTTATCAGCATTGATGCGAAAATATGAAAAAAGCGTAGCCTCCAAGACGCGGGTTTTGAAACCGAAAACACTGAAAATACGTCACAAGGTAACACATCTCGAAAATCATGCTTTTCAGCCTTGCATGCCATTGTGCGCTAACAACAGGGAAGTGATGCGAACCACATGCGAACACTGCACTGAGATCACCGGGTAACTTCCCGCTCTCATTTTGGTGCCCCCATATCGGTCTTTCGGAAAACATTATGTCTGCACGCTAAGACTTGCAGATCGTGCATCAATTTTACAGATGTAGCAAGTGCCGCGCAACGAACCAGATCAGCGCGATGAAATAACACCCGTTTTTTTTCGCCGCCTGTGCGCAAAAAAAGTATCGGAACTCGTTAGAACGCGGCCTAAAGTCGACGCATATTTGCTAGGAAAAATGAACTTCCTGGGCTTCGGCGCGGTGCAGTGTTCGATATAGCGGATCTCCCGCTGTGCGGGAGTTTAATATACGGGTGCACCGGTCCCATACTTTTGCGTGGGAAGGGCCAGGAAGTTTTTCAACTGTTCAATATAGCCAATAATTCAATATATTCGAGTTTGATATAACCGAAATCGATTGCCGTATGTCTATGCCAACGTACACCAGCCTTCTTGAGATCGGACACCGTCGAAATAAGGCTGCCGGAATCGGCCCTGTGTCTTTGAGGTAGCGGCGTGACACATTTTTGCTATGTCACTACAGCAGTGTTTTTACCACAGAAATGTTCTATGCGACCGACGTTTGCCAAAAGAGAAGTTTTCGGTACTTTCCTGTTGTTTTTATTTTTAATATGGGCACATAGCTTGCGTTTTGTAGACTTGACATATGGAGCTCATCTAGCCAAGGTGTATTAAATATACAAATTACGTACTACGCTATTACAGTGAACGTTTGATATTTAGCCAACCTCATGGGTTGATATGGCCTATACTGTTTTGGGTAACTTTTTATTTCGCGTCGCGGGGCGGGGGGGGAGGGCTGAATTACAGAGACAGATTCCAAGCATTTGGCCACGGTTTAACGATGACATTTCGCTAGTTAATTTTGAATCTCCGCAGTGTGATTAAAACTGAGAACAAAAGAATTTTGTCTTTGTGTGCGTTATTCCGTTGGGCATTTCTGTCAAGTTTAAGAAAACCTATTTGCGCCACCCCTGTTCAACACTAATGAATAATGAATGAGTAGGTGTGTGTGTGCGTTCCTGCTGGACAACTTGTGGCCTCATTGTCGCGATAAAGGGACACTAAATTGCAACAACGCATAAGATTACAATATCATAAAGTATCATCCAAGGACTATTTTTATCGATTTCAATGCCATAGGCACAATATTAGAAGAGAAAATGAAGGCCGAAGTATCGCTTACAGCATTAGGCCGAAGACTACGCACCTGACGTCCACGATTTTAAAGGGTCTCATGTGTATAGCATTTTTGTTGGCTCCACGAACATTTCTATATATCTCCATGCGAAATGTACGGCCCTTTCAGAGTGCAGTTTACTTCTTTACTGATCTGTAAACTACGCAAGCAGCAGCAGGCGCCGTAAAAATCTATTACATCATGGCGACGGGTGCACTAACCTGAAGTTGACGTCGGCTTTTCCCCCATTTTTAGCGCGTTTTCTCGCTTACCAATCATCATCACGTGGCAAGCGTGCTAACTTCGGTATTGTGGGAGAGTAACTCTATAATCAGAAGAAACAATGAACTTCAATCCTGTCGACATTTTGCTGTCCCAACAGACCAGCCTTGTGATCGCCATATGCTGAATCCGAGAAGCGTTTTACTACTACTACGTGCAGTATGCTCGCTTTTCAAAATTTCGCAATTTAGCAAAGCACGAAATTCTACGAGTGCTGATTTCAAGCTACGCACCATCAGGTTCTTCTTGTGACGTTGACAAAATCATTCCTCCACTCGAGGGCAGAAAGTTGCCGAACGTTCATATGCAGACCGATATTGTCACCAATGTGGAGCTTCTTTCTTGAAAAGTGGGCTTTTTTTCTGAACTTTTGCAATAAAATTCAACGCAGGATCGTTCTATGAATCAGCTGCTACATTCAAAGAGCAATGATGCATGATAGGCAATTCTAGGCAACGTTTTCTGCAGGAATATGCGTTAATAACAGGAAATAGACGTCAGACTGTGCGCAGGAGGCGCTGTGAAAACCACACCACCAACGCCCACATCTTCGCGCTCCCCACAAACCGGTATAGTGCAAAGAGAGCCGTCCCCAAGAGAACGTGCGTAGGCTCTTCTCATTCGTTGAAGTTGAGGTGTGGTTTACCGAAAATCAAGGAGCTGGAAAGCTTCTTCCGTCAATGCAAACTCGCTTCAAAATTATTGAAAGGTCATCAAAGCGAACGATGGGTACAATGCAAAAAGTGTTTTACTTTTTACAGCTTGATGCAATTTCTAATTTAGGAGCAAGTGGACAAGCACTTAGACTTCGTTCTGTAACGCCTAAATACGCAAATTCGGAAATGCACATGTTGCCGAAGTGACCAAGTGCATACACAAGCAGTGTATCTTACGATCGGTGGTACAAAGCTCCGTTTGTCCGGCACGGGCTGCTTTTCTCTGAGTATTCGTGCAGCTCTATTCGCTAAGTAGCGTCGGTTACAGTGAGCGTCTGGTCTCAATTGGGCTGCATGGCAGGCTTGAATCCCGATGACTGTAGAACTTTCGCACAAGCAATACTGCCAAGAATAAGCAATCAAACATAATCGAATGTCGGAATATTTATTACACTGAACGCTACACATATGCAGCAAGGAAACCGCAAAATAATTCGAATTCGCTCAACACTGAACTCCTGGCAGATTACCGTTTAAATAAATGGGCAGAAAAGCGCAGCAATGATTCTATTTTTTTCGATACATTCATCAGTATCTCAAAGCTTGTTATAGATTTCGATTAAAGCTTTACAGAGGCTGTCTTTAAAAGACTCTTGCAAAATAACATCATAAACTTTGAATTCTCGCGTGAAAATAGACGTGTTGAATACGCTTGCGAAACTGAAATCACTCGTAAACGACTACGTGGGGTACGCGTGCAGGAGCTCCGCCCACGTAGCTTTGGCCGTGCTGCCAAAAAAGTTGTGGCGAGGTATAACTTCCAACTTCCCTTGTGTAGCTCATTCTGGAGAAGTTTTTGGATTTCGTACATAAAGTTGTTATTCAATTTTGTTTATTGATTCTTTATTTGTTTATTGATTTTAAGAACTACCTCGAGCATGCACAAAGCGTTGAAGAGTGGCTCGTACTGAGACGTGCGTTCGCACACAGCTCGTTTTGAAAAAAATGTGGTTTAGAGCCACAAGAAAAAATACTTGACTGAAGCAACAATGCGGAGTCCACGCGCAATTCCTAAATTGCATGGAAAAACTGCGATTTTTAACACAAAAGTGTTTATTGCTGGTGACCACCAAACCTTCGGAGACGCATGTTCGTCCCGGAAATAACGTTGAAAAAAAAGCCCATACAAAGATTTAAAATGAAAAATAATACATCAACGGCACTTGAACCCACAAACTCTCAGTACGCAACGAAAAATAGCGGGCACGCTGCTCGCTCAGCCATGGTCACGCACTGTGGACTCTTTGCAGACGCATGTTTCAAATCTCACACTTTCCACGCAAAGTGTCATTGGTCGGCGAAGAGCTGTCGCCTTCTGGAAGTGTTACAGCGAAGTAATGAATCAGGACCCTGGCCTCCTTTATTGGCATTTTTGTCAGCATCTGGACACAGTGCGAAGTAGCTACCTAAGCTCAAGCTTTGGCCTCGCTTATAGCGTCCATCCATACCAACCATACTTTCGCAGCACACGTCTGCCTTTCCCGGCTGTAACATTGAATTTTCCGTTCACTCTCACCCCGACAAACTCGCTACTTGCCTACTGGCCCACAGACAATTTGCATTGAGTTTGCCTCCAGAAGTGAATTTTAATATTTCTTTAACATACGCCGAAATGTCGACAGAAGCCCAATTCCCGATTTCTATGAACTACGTTCTTCTGGCTGTCACTCCACCTTTTCTAATCGCATTCTCAATATGTGCACGGAGGCTTTCCCTTCAGTGTTGAGGCAGGGGAGAGTTGAAAGTTAATCAGAGTGCCTCCTCTTCCTAATAAAGCCATGTGCTAGGCAGACATGGCGCTCCCTCCTCCCCTCTTAGGTGACAACGGAGGAAGCGGGTGACAGCTACCCCTATCCCTCCCTCGCGCACACGCCTATGGCTCTCACCATTAACTACCACGAAGATTTGGCTAAGCATTGATCATTAACGTTAGTCAGCGGGAGAAAGATTTAACTTTCATCAAGCGTAAACGTGGGTGCATATTCGTACACCTGGCTGCACCAATGGACATGGTGCCAGCTCTTTGATAGCAAGGCACACTTAACGTTCAAATACTTCGCTAAAACACGTTTTACTTCCGTTTACGCCAATCCTGATGACGCATGCATCAAGCTTTTTATGCTTTTGATGTGGCTTAACAACTGAATAAGCAATTTTTAGGTCGATATGAAGTGCCATCGCTTGCACTAAGAATGTTTCGTTTGAGAGCTGCCGTCGACTGCGTAGGCATTGCATAATGTAAGTATACAGAGAAGATGTGCGCAGAGCACAACACACTAATTTATTTTTATAGATGTCGCACTCATCATTACACTGTAGTATTTAGGGCAGTACTGCCGTGCTTCTCCCGATGTAGGATTACAATCCCTTTTCAAAGCCAGAGTGCATTGACTGGGGCGAAAATCCTGAACATCGTAATAATTGACACTCATTGTGTCTTACAAGCAGCAATAACATAACTATGAGGTGATATTGGAAATGTACGCACCCGCTCGGCATCCTTTTAGCAACTTCAGTGGCTTAGCTACGACTTGCTCACACATATGTGTACTGCTCACTAGTTTAAAATATTTGAGGCGCTCTAGAGCTCTGTTGATGATAAGTGAGGGTCGAAAGGAATTGCAACTATATTACCGAGCATCGCGCAATGCCTTACCAAGGGGGCTGTTGTGAACAATTACACCCGCTTTCGATACCGCAGCGTAGACATGTAAAAAATACTGGTAGTTTTGTCCAAGTCCTCCTGCGTGGAGACCTGACCACAGCAGCCATTGTGAAGCCCACCACACTAAGCACAGCAGCGTTATGCCACGTCCCTTGCACAAGCGTAGATGCCTGATGTCGAAAAGCCGAAAACACATATCGTCATTTCAGCACACAACTGTACGACGACGACGAGGCAAAAATTTTGTGCAACTGCGGGCTCATCAAATTTTATATGCACCAGGAATCCAAAGAGCGAAACTCTCGTCGTTTTGAGAATATCCACTTTGGCATCATGGACTATTCCTATCAATGGTCAAACATTTTTCGTGTGCCGTATAATTGTGCGGCCACTGGTTGCTTAGATAGTCTAAAACAGGGATCTAGTGAAACCTATGAAATGAATTTGATTCGCATAACTCTAACATTGATCAAAAGACGCCAAATAATATTGCGTTGTGTACCTGCACTGGCCATGCTTCTTCCTTCTTTCAGCAACCTTTTGCCTTGCATCTTCCTCGGCTCGCTTGATGGCTTCAGCTCCCCTGAATGTGATCACAAAAGAGCCTATAATTGTGGAGCCCTTTATATTTTTACTGCCAGATTTCCTGTTTACCTCACTGCAACAAAACAGACTATCGAGTAATACCAGTTTACGATAAGGAAAACTTGCGCAGCATCTTTAAATTTTAGCCCTTTTCCTCATAAGTACCAATAGTCTTTTGAAATACTCAAAACAGAATTTTAAAGAATATATTCAATCATCGCGGCTCTAGATTTAGTGCTTGCATTACCTATTGCACTAAAAATCGCCGCGATGGTACAGTGGTTACAGTGCTTCTGACTCGAAAGTTGCCGGTTCGATCCCGAGAGTGGCGGTCGCATTTTAACGCCAAAGGACGGCGTACGATACGATGGTAGTGCAGGTTAAAGAGCACCGGATGGTAAAAAAACCGGAGCGATCCACTTAAACGTGCCTCGTATTTAGATTCGCCTCGTGAACAAGAAACTGCAGCAACTATTACAAATATCTTGAAGCCGTACTTTTTCTGGTGCCTTAAACAAATGGAAAACAAAAAAGAATTTAACGTGTACCGCCACTAAACGGAACGACACACCCACCTGTTGGTTATATAGTAACACCTTCGAACTGATGCTCGGGTCCCGGTACAGCCCTATGTGTGGTACTATGGGAAAAACACTCTCGGTAATTCTAACGGGTCGGGATCTACAATGGTTAATTCGATCTGGGAGCACCCTGGCTTTCATCCCAACTTGCAGGAATAAGGCAAAGATGACCATAAATTGCCCAGAATAATCATAAAAATTACTCATTAGTTTTCTCTGCGTAAAACAAGTCGAGTTATTGATATCCATGTATACTTTTATGGTTGCAAATGTAGTCTCTCTGTTGCTACAGGAGCGTGTGGGATATGGCACAGTTCGGGAATGTTTGCTTTCAGCCATGTTCCCTTGGACCATTTCAATATTGTGATTAATAAAATAAGAAAAAAATACTTTACATTTTGATTGCGTTAACACTGCCTAGTAAAAGTACGTGTTTTGTTGGGCAAATACCTTTGTATATTGCGGCATTAAGGCCCACTGATCCCGTGAGTGCTAGTAGCTGCTTCTTTTAGGCATATCATTGACCAATTATTAATTTCGATTAGCTCTAAGAGCGTGAACGTAATTTACAACCCCTTTTACAAATGCGTGGTATTGCCCAACCTATAGAAATGAGCCCAGAAGTTGCTTTTCTGCACAGTGTGGTGTGATGTCTGTTTATTCTAGCGTGTGCCCGCTAATTGAAACTCTGCCTAATTGGAACAATTTTATAGTCACCTTCAAGTTCGAATTAACGAGTTCCTACAGCGCGATCTTGAAGCCAAAGTACTCCACTTATCATCTGTTCGTTAAGCAAAACATACCTGATTTATCGCATTGACTCGGCTAACATACTTTTAGGAACGTCAGGCAGTTGGAGTATCTCAGATTTCAAATGCGTGGGATTTGAAGATTTTATGCTACTTTGTATTTGAGGTTTTTGAGCCGGATTCAATAAATTCAACTCTACGAAACCATCGCTAATCACAGCATTTAGCGATCGAAAGTTATTCAGAAATGCTTTTGGGGTACGCAAGAGGCCAATCACAAGATTGTGATTGTGTTCGGATCATTTCCTGCAAATGAATGCTTCCGAAACCGTGTACACTTTTTTCTTCTAATAAACAAGGCCGACTTGACATGCATAATACCTACGACACTGAGATTATTAGGCGAAGAAGTGAACTGAAATTTTCAGGGTGTTTAGTTTCGGGAATCTTTGGTATAATCTTGTTCTGTGGACCACTTGTCAATTCATTTACCTTGATCATGAGATAATATAAATAGATTTCTAGATTAACACGTCAGCGCAATAAATATTCTTTATTACACGTTGGTATACTTGAATATTGTCTACTGCTTATCAGTATGATTTTAATCAATATCCTCAGTGGTATAATTACTTAAACCGCGTGACAAAGGAATTGTTCAAAGCAAATAGCTCTGTGGTGCAGCCTCACTAGCGACCACCTGCCAGCAATGCACTTTTTCACCGAAGCCGGATTGGCCACTACATTAATTATAAAAGTACCAATGAACATTTCGCCCTCAGTCCCACGCAGCTGGAAGCAACTGTCCAAGGCGGTGGTAAGACCTGGGACAAAGCGTAGGGTGCTAAGAATCTCTGGTTCCAGACAGGTCGCCATTTAAATCTGAAATAGGCTACGTTCAACGCTAGAAAGCTATCTACAGAGGCTAGTCTAGCTGTGCTATTTCAGATAATAAAGGGTGTTCAATGGGACGTAACAGGGCTCAGATAATTTAAAATGGCACGTCAGGCTTATACAGTGCTGAAAACGGACACTTACTACGCTACCGTACATTAGTTGACAGCAAAGAACTAGAGGTGGGGTTTCTTGTACACAACCATATCGCTGGTAACATAGATAAATGCTATAGCACCAGTGAGAAGCTGGCAGGTGTCACAATAAAGTTTAACAGAATGTACAAGATGAAGGTGGTAGAGAGCTAGGCGCCTACAGCCGCCATGATGATCATTTGTTTGAACGCTTCTATGAAGACGTAGAGTCAATCAATAATAATGTAAAGACGCTGTATACTATTCTGATGGCTGACCTTATTGCCAAAGTAGACAAAAAACAGACCAGAAGCAATGCAGTCAGGAATAGGGCGCCGGCTATTGACATGCCAGAAGAGAGTTATTATAGAGTTCGCAGAACGCAATAATTTACGGATCTTGAATACCTTCATCAGAAAAATGAACTGACTGTAAGTGGACGTGGTGAGGTTCTAATGGTGAAACTAAAACTGAAATACACTCCATTGTGTGGCACACCCGGGAGTTGTACAGGATGTATATGTAGTTTCTAAGATCCAATACAGTGACCATAGAATGGTGAGAGCTCGTATTCACATAGATTGTAAAAAGCAAAAACATATAATATTAGGAAGTACATACAGTTCAGCTAGCGGTGAGAGGAAAAGTACAGGATTTCAGAGTTTCACTTCAGAATTGATTCGAGGTTGGCATCATTAAAGAGTGTACAATGGAAGTTAGAGTTACAGGCACTACACGGGACACTGGCAAACTATCTCAGGAGACAAAAAATCTCATTAAGGGATGACCAGCTATGAAAGCCACAAATGCAACCAGCAAGATAGAGCTAGTGAAGGTTTCGAAGCTAACCAATAGGCGCAAGGTAGTCGACATCAGAAAATGTACCATGGAGATAATTGTGCAGGCTGCAGAAAGAAGCAGAAGCCTAAAAGCATAAAGCGATTCGACATTCTAGCACTAACGACAGGGGTAGAAATGAAAGCCCCAGAAGGAGTGCAGAAAGGCCAAGCCACTGGTGAGGATAAGTTAAAAAGGACCTGCTGAAAAATGACGGTGAAATTGTATTATAACTAGTCACCTTAACAACAAAGTGTCTTTTAACGGGAAGGATACCAGAGTCTTGGAAGAACGACAACGTCATTTTAATTCATCAGAAAGGTGCCGTCATGGACCTAAAATATTACATGCTGATCAGCGCACTGCCCGTTTTCTAAAAACTATTTGTCAAAATAAAAGCTCATAGAATTAATGCGTCATTTCACTTAAACCAACCAAAGGACCCAGTAGAAAGTTCTACAAACTACTCCGCAATAGACCATATTCATACTATTAGTCAGGTAGTAAAGAAATGCGCGGAATACGAACCGCTATACATTGCTCTATTAGATGACGAGAAGGCGTTTCACTCAGTCTACACATCAGCAGTAATGTAGGTACAACAAAATCAGGACAATGACGAACCCCACATAAACATACTGGAAGAAATCTACAGTGGATCCACAGCCACCATAGCCCTCCATAAACAGAGCGTCAGAATTCCACTAATGAAAGCTGTAAGGGACGTAGATACATTTTCTTTAATGCTATTCACCACGTGTTTAAAAATGTTTTCAGAGCCATAGACTGGAAAGAGTTAGAATAATATTAGTCTTAGCAACCTGCGATTCCCTGATTAACTTGCCTTGATGAAACACTAAGTAGACGATTTACAGCTCGTGATTGCAGAACTGAACACGCAAAGCAGAACAGGTAGTCGGAAAATTATATGCACAAAACTAAAGTAACGTACAATTGTCTCAGAGGAAAGAGCACTTTCCGATAGGTGGAGAGACGTTGAAATTTGAAAAGGAATACGTCTCCATAGGACGGCGAGTAACCACGGATCCATTTCAAGAGAATAAAGTAACTATAGGAACATAGAAAGAATGGATCCGATTCGACAAGCATTCTGAAATATTGAATAGTAATTTGCCATTAAAGTCAAAAGGAAAGTACACATAAGCTCCATCTTGCTGGCACTCACCTACATAGCTAAAACCTGGAGTCTTACAAAAAGATTTCAGCCTTAATTGAGGACCACGCAGCGAGAGATGAAAAAGAATATTGTAGGTGTAACCTTCAGAGACAAGAGAGCAGAGTGTGTCAGGGAACAAACCGTGGTTAAACATATTTCCACGTCCTTTTCTGCCAAGCTATGCACTGGCGTCAGTGAAGAGGATGACCGATTCGCATGAGAGGCGAATGACGAGAAACCGACGAAGAAGCCGTTTGTTAGGCTGAGTCCACCTATGGTAACTCTGAGAGAATAGCGTCTTCCTGTTCGTTACAATAAAGCCCGTACTTTGCCATCTGTGACATTGTTGGAGGTGCTTGGTATCGTCACCTCATCATCGCCAGTCCTGTAAGCAGCCCTGGTTCCAGCTTCACTAGCAAGCCACGCGTCGAGACACCGATACACCGATCAAGCCGCCGCTTTCAAGGCCTGGATCCTGAATTTGAAACCTTACAAAACCACTTCTGGTAACGGACAATTCTGTTCAAGAAATATCCTCATCAAGCCACCCAACACAAGTAACCGCTCAGAACCTTCAGATTTCTGAGCCTTTTCACGGTCACGAAAACGAAATTGTTGAAGACTGGCTGGAGCAGTTTGATCGGGTAGCAAATTCTAACCACTGCATCTCTGACGACGAGAAGCTATTCAACGTATACTTCGCGGATGAAAACGCTAAAGACTGGTTCATAAACTGCGAGAGAGCTTTGACAACGCGGGATGAGTTTCATCGTCTGCTAATTGACACCTTCGGGGGCCCAGATTGACGTAAAAACGTGCAACGCCTTCTTTATTCACGTAAGCAACGGCCAAATGAGGGAATGGCGATGTTTGCTGAAGACATGGCGCGTTGGTTTCATCGCGCGGATCCTAACATGCCTGAAACTAAAAAGCTCAACCGTCTAATGCGCGGCGTCAAACAACAACTGATCGCTTGCCTTGTGCGAAATCTTGAGACAACAGTGGAGGAGTTTATTAGGAAGGTCACAGCAATCAAGTGGGCGTTGCATCATTGGTACCATCAGTGCAATCGCCTCATGACCAGCGCATCTCTAAGTGCCGCCACTATTACCACGTCGTTCGATGAGAGCTGGCTACGCCAACTGATTCGGCAGACTGTATGTGAGGAGATTACCAAAGAGAACGCAAGACACACACCACTGAAGCAACCAACATAGAAGCCAGAGATCACAGTTGCCTTCGTTGAGGAAGTCGTGCACCACAAACTCTGACAGGCGTTCGCTTCCCCCGAGCCTCGTTCGGAACTGTCCTACAGCCACCGGCATACAGCTACGTAGACGCTATTCGTCGCCCGTTGTTTTCGGCTATCGTACCAGCCGAACGCATACAGCTATGCGGACGCACTTCGTCGTCCGTTGCCCGCGCTGGTGCCGCAGTACCACCAAAGACCCCCCTATGACAACGTCGACCGAACGAGATCCTGCCAGGCGACCGTTACTGCAGAAGACTGATATATGGTTTACTGCAGATCACCGACCTTTGTGCTACAATTTTGGAGAGCCGAGATATATTTATCGTTATTGCCCGTATCGGCCTACCTGGTGCTACTCACCGCCAGTTTGACAAAAGCTGTTCCTGTTTTGACGACGACCCTACCGGCCGGCAACAACGCTCCTCCAGTCTGCGAACGCACTCCCCATCGTCATCTCATTTTTCTTCCCCAAGCCACCGGAGTTTTACTGACGTTGTCAGAAGTCAGTCTCGCAGCCCACGATGGGGAAACTAAACACTAAAAACAGCGACCTCCAGAGGGAAGGTTGCAGGTCCTCAAATTGCCGAAAATCCCCAATATTGCTGAATGCAGACGACACCGACAAAAGAAGTTATGCAGTGAACACTGTGACTACCGACCTCACCGTGAAAATTGAAGGGCAAGAAGTGACGGGCTGGCACTGGCACTGACTTTTCTATCATGAGAGAGCCATCGGCCAATAAACTCAAGAAAATCAGAACGAAATGAACAGGCCCTTTCATTCGGAATGCTGGAGGCCAGCTGATGACCCCGACGGGCAAATGCACGGCCAGACTTCCCATCGGGAACATGGCGTTTGTTGCGATATTTATGATTCTACCAGAGTGCTGAAAATCGCTAATATTAGGTATGGACTCTTTAGAGCATACGGCGCCATCGTCAACATACGAAACGGCGTGACAACATTTTCAGCAGACCGAGACGCCACTCATGACGCACAACAACGACGCAGGTCGTTACGTATGGTTTACGAGGATGTATGTATACCGCCGCGTTTGATTTACACGCCTCTTCAGGCTGTCCCAACTTTCATTCACTGTCTAGACAGGAAATGCCCTCAAATGAAATGATTTTATTGATTGATCGATTGATTAGTTACTGACAGACGAAAAAACAAGAGGAAGGCGAGTGATATTTGTCATTATTCATTTCAATGTATGTACATCATTATTACTACACATAGACTAAATAGGCAATACATTGTGAATATCAAGTTAACCTATGTTTTCTTTGGCGTAACTGCCCGTTGCATTCATTTGGTGTAGTCACGTTGTGTAATAAACCCGACGGCGCTTTGTCTCACCAGCTGAATAGGCCTGCGTAGCTGGCGTAGCAGAAGGAGCAAGCCGACGCAACCACTGTCGCTGGGAAATTCACCAGACACCACTGCAGGGCGTTCACCCGTTCTGCGGCACCCGAACTGACAACAAAAAAAGAAAGTATGGTAGAGTACAAAATGATGCAAAATTACGAACAGGTTCAAATTTTATTCGATACTCCTTAGATATTCCTGCTTTACATGTTTCGCGGTAAGGTTTTCTTACTTGAACTAAAATCATTGTCCACATCTCTTGTCTTATGAACTGGTGCTCTTTGGCCATCAAATGGTCCTTGCGCCACAAACCATCAGACATCATCATCATTATTTGAGCTTATTTTCAGTAACATGTGTTTACGCCGCAGTGCTCATTCGAAATGAGCACCCGGGTAAAAAAACTTATCTAACTTTAGAAAGCATGTTTAATGGTTGCAGGTTAAATTAGACGCACACACGATATAAAGCAGGCTATATGCCCTTGAAAATGAAGGTGGTTAACTTTTTTTCTTTGACAGGGCGACTGATTAAGCCCTGATACAAACTCTACCTTTGATTATTATGACGATAGCTTGTGTATTCGCACGAATGCCCATGCCCTTCCTTTTGGCAATCACTTCTTTGGTGCAAAAAAGTGATTGGCACCCGCAAGTCCGACAGTGGGCTGAGAGTAGGACAGTGATCGCGCATGCCTGAATACTGTTCGCGTATTTTCTTGATCTGCCGTGCGCGAAGGGTTCCTCTGCCCTATGCAGATGGAACAACATGACAGTGGTAGGCTGTACACTGTCGTTCTTTATGAAAGAAAACGCGCGGACGCATGGCCGGTGTTCGGCGACGGATGCATGCAGTGCCATTATTAATAGGCATCTAAAGAAATATCAAGCCCTTTTGGCGCAGTTGTCCGTTGCGAGAACGCATCGGGAGCGTAATTTTGGAGCGCTTGTGCAACAACTATGAAACAATATTTTGTTTGCGCATTGTAACACAAAAATTCAACATGTTTGCTTCGGTTGTCGATCGATGGCGCTATAAGCAGTCGCCGCACAGCACAGGCCAGCCGCTTACACATTCCCTTTCATAAAGAATGACAGTGTACAATACTGTTTCGTCACATGGCGCTTAGGCGTACTTCCTCCCGAGGTTCACCTCGCATCACGTTTATACCGTGTTGTTGTAGACGTTCTCGCACACCATGCAACTTCCCAATTAGGCAGAGCATACCACATATATGCCTTTGCACTTAGCAATACTTCAGCTTGTGTCTAAGACCAAGATTATGAGGAATAACGTCTGTATGAAATTGTGGCCCTGATCACTTTTTCGTGTGTTTTTATTGCAACCATTATTTTGCGTATTATTCGAAGAGGTAAGAAACTGATGATGAAATCGGCCAGATGGCCAGCATCCTGCCTTGTGACCTGATGGGGTAGTAGTGCCCACATCTAATGATACGCAGTTTCTGGCAGCAGTTATATCATTTCTTCTTCTTTTTTACTCCTGCAAGTACCAAGTGTGTAGATGAAATATTATTCTATATGTTTTCATATTTATATTCAGTCAGCAAATTTCTGAAGAGGTCCACTAGCGCTAGCCTATGCACGGTTGTTGTCGATAGGCAAATTTCATTCCAATGTTACTCAGTTGCAGGATGATCAGCTTTCGGGTTGGTTTTACCTTTCCTCGATGCAGCTACATCGTCAAATTATTGTTCCTCAAAACCACACAAAGCACCGATATCACGTGGTGACGTACAAGCACCACATCATGGAGTATCCGAATTACGAGGTTAGCCGAAAAACCAACAGCCTAGGAAGCAGAAACAGCCAAGTGAGGCCCAGCCCCCAGCAGGGGCGAGCGCAACCGGCTCGTTTCCTGATGTGCAGGCTGGGTGGGGTCATCCTTGCGAGACTGGTGTGGAACACAAACGATTTATGCCTCTACTGCACACCTGCAAACGACGCACAGATGAAGAGAAAGCGCAGTTCATGCACTGACGCTCCTTTTTAGATGCAAATTATCTTATGGTTGCGTCTAATGCATGCTGTACGAAAAAGTAAGGTCATCACCCTGCGCCCGGCGCCGCGTCCAAGTTGTATTCGCTACCTGGGCTGCTTAAGTTTGATGCGACAGGGGGCGCTCACAGAGAGTGGGTCAGTTGGTCAGGGAGCAGGACGGTTGGTGCAGAAGCAGCGTGCAACGAGAGATAAATTTCCTTTATTTCTTTGTGCTTGTGAACACCATTATTATTTTTTCTCCTAATCAATAACTTGTGTTGCAAGTACTGTAGTTGTAGGACATGGGCAACATTGCAGTGACGTTGACCGCGTGAACGGGGTAGGCGGCTGTTTTGAAGAAGATCGGGGTGCCCGGTTAGTTGTTAAACAGCTAGAGCCGAACACGAAGGAGACCTAGTGAGAGGATACTAGCGAAACTAAACACGTGTGTGTGTGCGGTGTAGGCGGCAGCTTCTAATATTTGTTGAGGTAGGTGAGTCAGCAGAGACGGCTGGATAGCGGGATTAGGGTTGAACTTAGAGCTGTCGCGCGCTCGGTCCGATGGTCGGGCGGGCGATGGCTAATGAGGTTAGCAAAACCACGGGCGAGACTAAGCTGGTGCAGCGTGAAGAATGCAAGCGCTGGTGCTAATTGGATGAGACAGAATTCTCGAAATAGGCTGACGCGCAGAAGGCAAACTTCGTGTACAGGCTGTGCCAGGCACTGAAGACGGCCGTGCAGCGAATGGAGGCTAGCATCAAGGGGCTTCAGGAGGAGCTTAGGCTGAAACTGGAGCAGAGAATAGAACTCCAAAAACAGCTCGGAGCGTCGCGTGAGCGGGAGCAGGCTACCACCGGCCTATTAGAGCAAAGGAAGGGTGACCTTCGAAAAGAACGGGAAGAGAGGACCGAGCTCGAGCCGCGGGTAAAGGAGCTAATGGCGCTTTGCCCCGGCCCCGAGCAGTGTGAGATGGAAGGCGTGGGTAGCGAAGAAGGCGACAGGCGGGAAGGAACATGCGAGAGGGGAGGTCAGGGGGCTGCAGTGTCTGGCCACAGCGCTTAGGCTTCGAGAACATACAGCTCGGAGGCACGGCAGTCTTCGAGCAGTGCAGGAGAACAGGGCAGATGGCAGAGGGAAAAACAGATGAATCAAACAAGGGCGCCATCACAAACAAGAAGCCAGCGATTGGAGCATAGAAGCGTCCTTGTGGTGGGGGACTATATCGTGGCCAGGGTTAGGGAGGCCGTCTTCAAGACCGTGAAGGAAGATGGGAGAGTGATGGTGCAGGCCCAGTCAGGGAAGAGCATGTTGTATGCACTGGCCAAAGCTCAGGAGGTTGTAGATGACAACATGGAGGGCAAAAATCTCGTCATTATTTGTTGGGCTCAATAGTGTGTTGAAGGGCAAGGATGAGAACCTACAGAGACAGAGGATGGGACCTGTAAGCTCCGAGAAGCCTCTGCGAGTGTGCATGCGACCATGAGCGCAGTCCCAGAGGTCTGGGGGCAGTCTCGTGTGATTGAAAGGAGGGTAGTGGAGGCCAACTGTGTGATCAAGGGTATGAGCCAGCAACTCGGATACAACGTAATGGAAGCGAACCAAGACGTGTACGAGTTCGGCGCTCGCCTCTTTGCACAGGATGACATTCACTACAGCGGTGAGACGGGCAGGAGGGTCGGTAATAGGATGGTTCGTCAAGCAACAGCTTTTTTAGGGGGCCCCAGTGCCCTGAGGCCAACAGTGTAGCCAAAGACGGTTGTAAAGGGGCACAAATATTCAAGCCACACGGAGTCCGTGGGAGAACAAATCGACGTAAGCACAAGGACCTAGCGAGGTCAGACATAGGCTATATTAACATGCAGGGTGGCAGGAATAGGTTAATGTGGGAAGAGAGAGAAGAGCAGTTGAGGCAGGAGGAGCTGATGGTATATTGGGTTGTGGAGTCACATCTTCAGGACCTGGGGCCACTACCTTGCAATGCGGACTACGTATGGGAGTATTAAAATAGAACAGAAGGCAGCAAAAAGGGGGTCAGAATTGGTGCATTCTTACATGAAAGTATGGGTTGGCAAAGAGTGAAGCAGGGATGAATGAAACATTTTTGGTTAACAAGGAAAGTAGCTGGGCAGAGGACACTCCTTGGTTTGGTGTGCTTGTAGACGGGAACAAAGGCCAGAGAGTAAGACCAGGCATTGGTGGGGTGTATATCAAAGTACATCGAGGAATTAGAAGGAGACTGCAATATAATTATACTAGGAGATATGAATGCGCATATAGAAGATAAAGATAGGTATACTGACCCAACAGGCAAAATGATGGTGGATATGTGTGAAAGAAATGATTTGATCGTTTGCAACAGTACTGAGAAGTGTGAAGGACAAAACACATGGGAGGTAGGAAGGCTGCAGTCGACAATAAATTATGCACTGAGGTCACATAGCATGTATGATAGGCTCAGGAAAGTGTACATAGTTGAATGTGGCTCCAGAATTCTGGTTAGTGATCACAAACGTATCAAGCTAAGTTTTAAAAGAGCAGTAAAAGTGGGAAGGAGACAAGATGAGCAACAACTGAAAAGAAATTATTTAGAAAGGCAAAAAGAAATAGCTACTAAGCAAATTAAGAAAGTAACTACGGAAGATGATAAAACAGTATGGACATACACGATTCCAATTAGACTGTTAGAGCTAGAGCTTGCTAAGGCAAGTAACAAGTCATCCCGAAAAAGAAAATACAAACCCACGAGTTGGTGGGATGATGAAGTTAAGAGAGGCATAGCAAAACGTCAGGAAGCCTCTAGGGAACACGAACATGCTAAGAAGCAGGGTGAATCGACAGGTGAAGTTGAAAGAAATTGGGGCACCTTCCCAGGCTGTAGAAGGGAAGCATCCCTTCTGATCAATAAAAGATCAAGAGAAAGGGGCTCTGTGGGTGGCAGAACTACATAAAAAGGATAGCAATGCGGCCGAAATTTCGGAACCATCTACATTCCCCAAAAAATGAGACAAGCCTAGAGCAGAGATCTATAACTGCAGCTCAAGGTGCTAGCCTAGAAGGGGGCGAAGCTATTGCATATATGAGAACAACGGTGAAAGAAAAATATAAAAAAAAGAATTGCCTTATGCACCACAACAGACAAGGATCGATTAAGTGGTGCAAAGGCTCCATTTTTAGGAGAGTGAGAAAGGGCTGAGAAGAGGGTTTATAGTAGTATATCAACCGGCCCAGATAGCATTCCGATAATGCTGATAAAGACATTCCGTTTGAAGTCTAAACAAACTTTGAGAGACGCAGAGAGCCAAAGAATAATCGATGGTGAAGTCCCCGATGGATGGAAACTTAGCAAGATGAACATGATCTGTAAAGGAAAATAGAACAAAGTTGATATAAAGAGCTACCGTCCTATAACAGTGGCATCAGTGGTCTACAGGCTGGCGATGTAGATTATAAAGGAAAGATTGTAGGCATTAATAGAGGATGGGGGTGTGCATGAGGAACCTAAGAATGGGTGTCGGAAACACAGGAGGTTGGATGACAATCTATTCTCAGTGACTCAGTGCATCGAAAGAGCAGAAAAGAAACACAGGCCCCTGTTGCTAGCAATTTTGGATATCAAGGAAGCGTACGATAGCGTGGTTGAAGAGGACTCGTGGGGAATACTGGACACACTAGGTGTAGAAGATGGAGTCACTAA